>NC_040229.1:26749995-27049995 GCF_001444195.1 Xiphophorus couchianus
GTAAAATGAGTATTTATGGTTAATAGTTTATTTATATGGTGGATAGTTACTGTCCACCATAAAAAGATACTGTTGCTTGGAATATTATTCTAACATCTGCTGTGATTTGTACAGTTTTAAAGATGACGAAGACAGGAAAACCGGACTCTTACTGGGCTGGTGTTATGCAGCTGTATGCTCAGGGCAAGTTCCGATTTACCACCGGGAAGAGACCTGGAGCCAGAAGATGGAAATCTGTCATCCAGCAGATAGACACATGTCCACTGACTCCTGCCTTCAGCCAAAAAGTCAGGACAATCGACATATTTGGGAAAAAATTCCCTGCAACTGTGGTTATCATACGGTAAGTTAATTTCTTTTATTGTATACAATAGATTAAAAAAGGCTATGTTGCATACCAGTGACTGTTGACATTTTTAAGTGTTTCACTTAAGTTTTTATTATTATTTTGTTACCTATCTCAATATGTAAGACAAAAACAGACAATAATTCGAAATGGCTATAGAACATTGGAAAGAATTTAATGATTTATTACACAAGTTTATTCAATGTTGTTTTTCCACAGTCAGCTGAGCAGGCAAATACAACAGGGATTGAATCAGAAAGCATGCCAGGTGCAGGGAGCAGCACAGGTGTACGTAGGGCTACAGCAGATTCAACCCCACAAACCAGTTCAGCTTTAAAAACAGTTAATCCTGCTATGCACAGGAGCTCAAGCATAGTTGAAGCTGCAGCAGATCCAGCCACACAAAACATTTCAGGTGTAGGCACAGTTCCAGCTGACCAGACAGCGCAGAGGAGCTCAAGTTCAGGGAGCTGCCAACTTCCCACTATGTCAGTCAGTCAAACTCCAAATCAGATAAAGTGTGCATTATGTAGTGAAGATGTCAACGTGGAACTTTTCTCTGAACATTTATCTGACTTTCTTGCAGAGCAATGTTGTGAACATTGTGGGAAAAAGGTCACGGGTGCAGTTGGTTTGCTTCATCATATTGAAGAAGGTCATGAGCCACCAGGCAAAACATCACCATCTATGCCAGACCAACATCAAGTATTTAAACTACAACATGGGATACCAGCAACTTCACCCCGGAAACCAGCTGCATCTCCCCAGAAACCAGGAATACTTCCCCATAAACCAGCAGCATCTCCCCAGAAACCAGCAATACTTCCCCATAAACCAGCAGCATCTCCCCAGAAACCAGGAATACTTCCCCATAAACCAGCAGCATCTCCCCAGAAACCAGCAATACTTCCCCATAAACCAGCAGCATCTCCCCAGAAACCAGGAATACTTCCCCATAAACCAGCAGCATCTCCCCAGAAACCAGCACTTAAGCCACAACAGTGCCTTGCAACAGTGCAACACCCCCAGCCAACTCCTTCAGTTGCTTCTTCATCTATTCCCCACCTTAGGTGAATTTTGTCAGCTTTCTTCCCAAGCAGTTTTTGCGGGTCATCAAGCCAGCAGACCAGCAATGGATTGCACAGTTTAAACAACATTTCTCACAAAACTGGTTTCATCCACCCTGTCTACCAAAGATAATGAATGCACCTCCAGATCCCCTGGTCTACTTCAGGCAGAGGATGTTTTTATGGGCACCTATGCGGATGTGGGGTATTTCTCTGAAGTGTCATCAATGCAACACCAAGATGCATCACTCTGGGATCTACACAAAGGTCAGAGAAGTTATAGATCTTGATTCAATATATTATTTGATTGGGGGAGATTATCCACGGTGCAGTACATGCATGACTCCTGTTTGTCCATGGAGCACAGAGGTGCTAAATCAGTTAGATCCTGCCCATAGAAACAGGTTTCCAGCCATTCTCACCACACAACTGGCTCTGGACAAAAGGTGTGTGACTTTGCTGAAACCACGCACTGTTGGAAATAGCTCCAGTTACGTGCAGCAAGCATTAGAAGAACTGCACAGTGAGGAGTGGGCAAAACGCACCATCGATTATCTGACTGACTGTGAGCTTCACAAGAAGAAGAGCGCGTTAAGTAGGATTGGTCACCATCAACAATACCACTGTGTGCTTGGTAAGATGTCCTTTATTTTCAACAGATATTGCACTTTAAAGATGGCTTGATTTTGAAAGGAAACAATTTATGTTGTATTATCTTTCAGGCTACATGAGCGGCAGAAGAGAACAGACAGGGACACTCTTCTACAAGGTGTGAATCTTCCTCCGAAGGTGTCCGTGGCTGACGCCTCCTTTCCAGAAGCGAGACAGCTCCCCTCCCTTCCTGTGGAACATGGACATAAAAGCATGGAGTTTAAGGAACCTGAAAACAGAGAAGGCGAGGCACTGATCTGTCAACGGGTTGGTGGTAAAGCTGGCTCCGCACAGCAATGTCCTCCTTCATACCAGCCAGGAATCTTTTCACAGGCCCCAGTTCCTGCCAGCTTCCTGTGTCCACAGACTAACCAGCCACCATCATCTGCTTGGTCCTACTGTGAGCAGAACCAGATGCCACAAGCGCCATCCACTTCTTTGGGTTTCTGCTACGGTCCACCAGCTCCAGTTTTGACCCCATTTGGACAAGGACAGTTCCCACCCCTGCCATATCCTCTGGGTCCATTATATCAGTACTATAGACCACCACTTCACTCATCAATCCCAGCAGCTGCTGCTGGTTCAGCATCATCATCACCATCAGATCAGGCTCCAGCCAACATGAATCGCTACAGGAAGTGGAGACAGAATAGGGCAGAATTAGAAGACCAGGAACGCCTGGCAAGAGGGGAGCCTCCCAAAAAGCGCCAATGGAAGCAGGACGACCACTATCAGTGTTCAGTTTGTGGCCAGGCGAAAAACAAAAGCACTGGCCATACACAGATTAAGGGAAAATGGTACTGTCCAGCCTCTGGACAGACCATTTTGGAATGGAAAGAGTCTCTTGGGAAGCAGTGACTGTTTGAAAGATTTTCTTTTTAGTTTTCATCTTTTAATATCATCTCATCATTTTTGTTTTAAAGCCCAGAATTGTTTGTAAACTTCGAAAGGACGACTGCCATCTTATGAGGGCTTAGTTAATAACGGTATTGGTCTTTATCCCTCTTTGTTACAGAATAGTGCATGTAATATTACAAGCAACTGTGAAACCTTTTTTTGATAAACATAACTTTCTTGTGACCTCAATTTTTTATGAAGCTAAATCACCTTATAGTTAAATAAAGAAACTTAACTTTTAGTGAAATAACTCTGTTTCTTTATATTGCCGAAATTTGCTGTCAAACGAAATCTGTGTTATTCTGTGTTTAGCTACAGAAAAATTACATATTATTAAGCTTTGTTGATATATACACTAAAATATGTTTTGGTCTTTCTACCTATTTTTGATAATGTTTTTTTCTGTAAAATAAATGTGTTTTTTGTGAGTTTCCAGTTTTCAGGGGATAGAAATTCAAGCAGTTGGTTTTATCTTTGCTAAATGTGGAGCTATTTTTATCAGTGCATATGCGGTTGCACTAAGAATATTGAAGGGGGTTCTGGCTCGGCTCACCGATAGTTTTATATTCTATATTTACAATATATTTTGAGGGAGAACAGTTTTGAAGTAGATAAATAATAAACACTACAAAAAAAACGAATGCAGAGTAAAGAAAATTAATGGAAGAATTTGACACTTCCTTTATTTTGGTTTGCACTTGGATAGGCTGAGTTTATGGCTGACAGATGAAAAATGTGTGATCTGAAGTTCTCTCTGTTACTATCTGTATGTTTTTAGTGAGCCTTTAGGTGCTGCTTTATACATGTCGAGGTATATTGTTAGTCCTCTGTGAATGTAGTTGTGTAAGAGTGAATAAATGTCACTGATCATTTATTTGTCTTCTATAATTTTGTTGGCCCTCTCAAAACTGATACTATCAATAGTATAGTAATTCAGAATTAACAGTAATTTGGATGTTTAACCGTCATGTCATTTCATTGTTTATTAATATTTCCATTGATTTAGAGGTGCATGATGACAAAAAAAGAAACCACATTTATCCTCACTCAGAACTGTTTTGTTTCTGTTGATATATCGGTTCGTTTTCAGGGGATGTTATTAGACTTTTTCCTTTAGTAAGAGTACTTTTCATTTACTTTAAAAGTATTTGCCATGACCCTAGACTGGTCAGGTCTCCACACGTTATAGAGCTCCTGCAGCATCTTGGCGTCCTCCTCTGCATTATGAGCATCGTAGGACTTTCCCAGAAAGTTCCTGACCAAAGACACCTGTGAATAGCCACTAATGCCCGGGAAGAGTCTCTTGCTAAGCAAGAAGGTGTCCAGGAAGCCCGACACCACCTGCTGGAACTGAAGGAACAGGTCATATTTCTTCATCACTCTGGTGAGCACAGGCGCATCGAAACGCATCACACTGTGGGCCGCCAGCACTACGGGGCGTCGGAAGGAGCGCAGGAAGTCGATGAAGGAGGTCAGAAGGTCATGGATTGGGACGGTTTCCACGGGAGAATCGCGGCGAAACAGGCGACCCGACTGCACTCTGAAGCCTGTGACCTCTGTAGCGCTCTCGGTCAGGTTTTGCTGAGGGACAGTGTATTTATTGAAGACCCTCTCCTCACAGACAGCGGCCAGTTGGATGATGTCACACCGTGAAGTATCTGAACAAAGACAAAAATAAACGCAGGTTAAAGCAAAAACGTGCACACTTTGTTATCCCTAAATAAAATAGCAATGTTTTATCTTAGGTGTGTTGGTCAGATGAATCCACAGTGTATGGGGAAAACTTTGACATCTGAATAAAGAACAACACACTGTTTATACTGTAGTTTTCTTGGTAAAAAAAAAAAAAAATAAAATAAATTTCACATTTCACCATCTCATTTGGTCGTTCTCATAGAAGCAATAAAAACATGGATTGTATCTGATTTCTGGATTGTCCTGCCAGAAATCAGATTATATCTAATTTCAGGAGGAGCATCCAGAGCAAAACCACCAGGCTGAGGAACAGTTTCTTCCCTTCAGCCGTCAGACTCCTGAACTCGGGCTGCACCAAATACAGCTTCATCCCATGGATTATTTACACACATAACTATATAAATATTACTTAAATTACTTTATTGTTTATTTACTTATTTTTTTGTGCAATACATTTCTTAATCTGGGACCCGAGTCCAAATTGTGTACCACAATAAAAATTCTTGAATCCTTAATTCATTTGTAAAACTATTTATTTGGTGGGCAGTTCATTTACCAAGTTATTTATGCGCCTGTATCTATTCATATTTATGGCCACATTGGTCCTCCATATAAAATGTGGAACAACTACATATTCTAACAGTGGCAGTGCGATTTCAAACACTATCGGTGAGTGAAATCACACTCACTGATAGTGTGTAAACAGCATTGCTTTTTATTGCACTGTGGTTCTCATGACAAATCTGAAGATGTAAAAATAAATATTGACTCTGGACTCCATTTTTAAAATTTTATATATAGTTTCATTTGAACTCGAACAACGAGAAGCGCAAATCTCTGGAGATTATCCACGGGTGTCTGTCGAACCAAACTGAACACCCGTGGTTCCCAACGTAATCAGACAGGACGCCGTAGAAGAGTTGTGGTCTGGTGCTATACGACTGCTGTACTGATTCAGGTCATGTGACGAGGACCATGAGTGACGAAGGCAATGGGGAAGTGGCAAAGAAGGACTCTGAGGGATGTCAAACAAATGCACCAAAACAAAGAGATGACCTTTTGCACTGACATTTGACATTTTGTTGCCCTCCTGTACTCAGGGAAGTGACAGAATCAGGGTGAGGGATAGTATGACACTAGATAATTTTCGGTTTGGTCCAAATCAGGACCATAAATGCTCTTAAGGGACCGGTTGTGCAAGAATGTATTGATAAAACATTTTCGCAAACTGTGAAAATATCAATTAGATCTTAAAATTAAATAATAATGAACATCTTTTCAGTTCCTCCAGGATTTCGTGATTCTTTTTTAGGACTTTTTGCAATAAAAATCAAAGTGTTTGTGCTACTAATTTGGAAATATTTGCGCTTATCTATGACGTTAAATGCGACTTTTTATTAGTCGCTGTATAGATTATGGACTGCAATCTGGCATCAATTAAGGCTGAAGCAGCCGTTTAGTGCAAGTGAGAAAGTTTTTGACAATTTTTGAGAAAAATCTGCAATAATCACCCAATTATTAGTGTAAAAAATTGGGGGATTTGTTGATTTTGCGTGAATTTCTGTGATAATTCTCAAGAAACTGGAGGGACACACTGATATAATTTGGCAGTAAACGGATAAAAACTGGATTGATTTGATTGACAACAATATTTAAGCACACAGTGTTCAGTCTAGAATCTAGAGGGCCATATAAAAAGCTGCGGCGGGCCAGATTTGGCCTACAGGCCTTGACTTTGACACGTGCACTAGATGACAGATTTGTCTGCTGAGAGGTTGTTGTGGTTTCTTCTGTGTTCCTTAATCAGCTGGGAATATTCTGGAAAGGTGACGTCTAAACGCTTCATGTCCTGCCAAAATGTCGGGATGGTTTTGACACACAGGGTCATTTTCCTCTGCCAGCACACACAAAGACAAAATCTGCTTCTGGTTTCCGCCTTGGTGTTGCTTAAGGGCTAAATTTCTCTCTCAGCGTGTGTCATATCAAAAACAAAATAAACCTGGTGACTCCAACCGAATTAGCTTGATTTACGACAAGTCTGTTTGTGGTAGAATATTTTAGATAAGCAGCCATTTTAGGACGCCCTGTAGACTCTGTATGTAAAGCTGGTCACTTTGTTTATGATTAGCATATGTTGTTCACTTCCCGACATGCACGTGCAGTGTGAGTCACCACTATGTGGCATAAGGGTGAATCACTGTATGAGGACAAAGTCTCTCTATCCTGCACTGAACAGAATATGTCTAAAGGAGGTTTTGGTTTGAGAACCGTCTGTGAAGATTTGCCTGGTCGAAATCTGACTCCCAGCTTCACGAGCCTCAAAGAACAAGCGATTAGTCTTTGTCTAATGCGGATTATTTTCTCATTACTCAACCTTTATGTGCCAAACTGAGAGGATAAATAGCATTTTTGATGATGTTGAGGTTACTCTTTTGTAGAGACACGTTGCCGCTCCACCCTGCTCTGACTAATAAACCAAACTTAATTTCCCCGTTCCTCTCTCTGGTGGAGATCGAGGTCCAAGTGGGAGGGAAACAGAAACCTAGCTGTTCCCTGATCTGCACCTTATCAGAGATTCCACCCGACTGGCACGGCTCACGCTGGACTCATAAAGCGATCGGCATTTTTACACAGCCTCACTGGAACACGATAAAGAGGCCTCGGCCTCCTCCCACCTGAGCTAGGAGCAAACATTTCTACATTGTCTTCAAGGAAAGGTGCTCTTAAGTGGTATGCAAGTTATAAATGCAGGAGCAATCAATGGAATACAATCTCTCAAATAAGTCAATGTCAAAGGAACAAGCGAGGAAAGGTTTTAAAAAGTCACCTCTTGAAACCGGAGGAATTATCTGTAATACCATAATACGGCATTGTAGTAAGACCAGAATGGAAATGAAACGAACAAAAAGACAGTTTTAATAATAATAAATTAAAAAATGGAACTAAACTTGTATAGTGTATTCAGGTATTTTTTTGCTTTAATCTACGTATAAAAATAATAACAAAAAACAATAAATATATGGAATAGATAGGGTGGGGACCCAATGACACAGGTTAGTGTCATGACCCTCAGAATTCACTAACAAAAATACTAATGGTAAAAGCATATTTATACTCAATAGAAAGGAGATTTTAAAAAGCTAAATATAAAACATTTTGTGTCCACAAATGACATTTTGTCTGTTTTTATTCCCATTTATACCAACTAGCAAATAACTTTGTAAATATACTTAAATTTAGATAAATCCACATAAATCTAGTTTAGGTTTTAAATAAGCACATAATGTTATTGTATAATACAATTTTCTTTAAAAAATAGTTTTAACATAATTCACACCAAACCAAAAACAATAATTTAATAATGACAAAAAATAATAATAAATATGTATCACATATAGTAATTTGTACTGAAAGACTGATTTGTGACGAGTGTTGTAGGTATTTTAAACTATTACCTAATCCAGTGGCCTCCAGGTCAATGAAAACGATGATTTTGTCAGCCATCTAGAATAAAATCAATTAAACCGTCATTTAAAGAAACACAGGTTGAAAAAAATTTAATCAGCGAACTTTACCAGATGGACTTCCAGCAACTAGAACATGAGTGAATAAATCTCACCTTATGTCTGGTTCTTCCTCAGCTGAGCAGTGGGCGTTGTGACGCCGGTAGGAGCGAGGAGCCTCGTTTATAGCAGCTCATTTGGAAACAAATCCGAGCTCCACTTTCATTTTAGTTGAAGAGAAACACATCAAGTCTGTATCGTTTCTTCTTCGTCATGCAAAAGTCCGTCAGTCAGCCACCGATTCTGACTCGGTTCCGCCGGTCTGCTTACCTGTCACAACAGGCCGTAGATGCGGAACAACAAACACATTTGACTTTGTGTGAAACGGGAAGTTTCGATGCTCTTCGCTTACTTTCATTTCGGCCGCCGCCGGGCGCGAGACCGGAAAGCGAGTCCTTGTATGGAGCGCACGCGACGCAGATTCGGTAGATTTAACAAACTATAATAATGAAAAAATATTAAACTATAAATAAATTGTATGTTTCTATATTGGAGGTCTTGTTTTTTTTTGGGTTAATTTTATTGTAATTATTAACCTGTTAGCTACTTTATATTGCTAACAAGTTCTAGTTGAATTTAAGAGTTCAGCTGAAGGTTTTTGGTTTAATCTGTTATTTCCACCTCTCGTCCGGCAGGGGGCGCCAAAGCTCACATGTTTAAATGGGTTGTATTGTGAACAGCTCATCTTAGCTGCGTCAGAGAAAAATTTACTTTGACATGCTTGATGCGGGGGTCTCAAACTCCAGTCCTCGAGGGCCGCTGTCCTGCAGTTTTTAGATGTGCCACAGGTACAAAACACTGGAATGAAATGGCTAAACTACCTCCTCCTTGTGTAGATCAGTTCTCCAGAGCCTTAATGACCTAATTATTCTATTCAGGTGTGGCGCAGCAGAGGCACATCTAAAAGTTGCAGGACTGCGGCCCTCGAGGACTGGAGTTTGACAACCCTAGTTTATGGTGTTAGAAGAGAGTTAGAAGAGAGCTAATCGCTTGTCAGGGCCGTGCAGAGACCTTTGGAGGTGCGGGGGCTCAAAGTTTAAAAAAGGGCACATAGAACAAGATCTTAAAACACCTTACAACAACATAGCAACAACCCATATTAATCAAGAATCTAATTGGATCCTACTATATCATTGCCATCATGCGGGGACAATGCAAAGCAAATGTAGTCTATTTTCCTTGATAGGTATAATGTTGCTGTTTCTGCTGCTGACAGTCCTGGAGGTCTGAGTTTATCTGAGACTGTAGCTGTTAAGGTTAAATGTGCTTCTCTGTAGATCAGTGTTTCCCAACCTTGGTCCTCAAGGCCCACTGTCCTACATGTTTTAGAGGTTTCCCTGCTTTAATGTGCCTGATTCAACTGATTGCAGTTCAACAAATGCCTGTTAATTAGTCATCAATTAAAATCAGCTGAACTGAAGCATGGACATACCTAAAACATGCAGGGCAGTGAGCCTGGAGGACCAGGGTTGGGAAACACTGCTGTAGAGTTCATTGTGCTTCTCTGTTGGGGCAAAACATTGAGGGACACGTAGCTGAAAGGTACAGAGCCCTCCAGGGGACATGGGAAATTTTCTTCTTTTGCATTCCCTCGCAATACTGTACTGATCAGTTCATGCGGCATAACTGAATACTGTAAGCCTTTCTTACGGTGGCCGCCGTACTTTCTGCTTTAATATAAGGTTATGTGAGGTTTTTCCATGAATGTTAATATCTCCTTGTGAAATATCTGAAGTTTTATATATTTCTTTAGGATAGATAGGCGCCACAAACCTATGATATAAACAGAAACTTTCCGTAAGTAGGAAAGAAATAAAAATACATCCAAACTATTTGGACTATTTCTGAGTTATTATTGCGGGTAATAAATCATCTGACAGTTTCAATTGTGTCTCTGTTGTGCTGGTTCTCTGAATGGTTTAAAGGGCCGTTTTCATGCTCAGTTCCATCTGAACCTTAACAGACATAAACATGCAGTGAATAAATCGATTTTCAATGAGTTTTTTTCCACCAAAGACTTAATAATAATAATAATAAACACGTTTTATTATAATAAAACACAGCAAACTAATGGTGGTAGAGGGCCTCACTGGGTTAACTTGGGGAATCTCATCTGTCCGTGTATCAATCAACTCCAAACCTTTTCTTTGTTCTGTCACAATTATCGATTTATTCCATTTTGATCATTATGCTCCAAACTTTACAAGGACTGACCGCCCCGCTCACCCGCTTCCTAATACACACTAAGCCAGCAAGACAGTGACCTTCCCATTCATACGTGATGACAGCCATGTCCACATGACACGCCCACCACCCAAGTGTCAAAGCTTCGTGCTCCTGTCATATCATTAATTACTTATTTCATTCATATGACTCTTTCAGAGCCTCAGTGAAAACTTGTTTATTATTATTAACTGTTTGATGAAATAAACACTGATTGAAAATCGATTTATTACTGCATGTTTATGTCTGTTAAGGCTAAGATGGAGCGGCACTGAAAGCCCTTTAAACCACTCAGACTACGAACACAACAGAGACACAATTAAAACTGTCAGATGACTTATTACCCGCGATAATAACTCAGAAATAATCTAAATTAGGATGTTTTTTTTTTTTCTTTCGTACTTATGGAACGTTTCTGTTTATATCGTAGGTTTGT
This sequence comes from Xiphophorus couchianus, assembly GCF_001444195.1. NCBI lineage: Eukaryota > Metazoa > Chordata > Actinopteri > Cyprinodontiformes > Poeciliidae > Xiphophorus > Xiphophorus couchianus. The sequence goes on from NC_040229.1 coordinate 26,760,874, forward strand.
GGTGCCTTTCTATCCTAAAGAAAAAGATATAAAATGTCAGATATTTCACAAGGAGATATTAACATACATGGAAAAACCTCACATAACCTTGTATTAAGGCAGAAAGTACGGCGGCCACCGTAAGAAAGGCTTACAGTATTCAATTATGCTGCATAACTGATTAGTAGATTATTGTGAGGAAACGCAAAAGAGGAAAAAATTCCCATGTCCCCTGGAGGGCTCCGTAGAAAGGCAGCAGCAGCACCCTCTGCTGCACAAAAAGCACCATACTTTCTTCATTTTATGACTGATGTAAAGCCTATTCAATGACCTAAACAAGACCTGAAAGTGGGTCCAGTTTCACTCGATTTCCAACATGTTGGCCATCGACATGTTGGCCATGTCAACATGTCGATGGCCAAGTATTTAATATGGCAAATATTAAATACTTTGAATCATTCCTGGACAGCCAGTTCAATTTTGCTGAAAACACTGACTATATTTTTAAGACATATGTTCCCAGACTCTACATTTTAGGAGGACTTGGTGATCTTGGTGTTAGCCAACTAGACGTTGCGTACAAGATAAAAAGTTGAGAGCATTTTAACTTTTCGTCTCCCTAGCTGGTATGGTCACATGAGCTGCAAAACCATCACAAACGCAGTCAAGTTGATAGACACCAAATTTGTCTAATTTGAAGAAGGTGGGGAAGAGTGATTCTTCCGTAATGAAGGATGTCTGAACCTCTTCTCACATTGGTCACAGCTACAGGGCTTTTCTCCAGCATGAATGTATTGATGAGCTCTCAGAGTCGAGACCTTCCTGAAATGTTTCAGACACGTGTCTGAAACAGCTGTGTTGTTTCTGCCGCCTCTGTGCGGACTCATCCCGCTGTCCGTCACTGGGGCCGTCTGTGGCTTTACCATCATGTCCGCCAAGGTTCGTCCAGGTTCGACCCTCAGGAGAGAAATCAGGACAGAGAAACAGACATAAATATAAAGTACAAAGTTTTGAACGTTTGTAGTTGAATTGATTTCAATGAGGCCTGGAGAAACAGGACAAAGATGAAAGACACATCTCCCAGTTTGGTTTAATCAAGGACAAAAGCATATATTTGTCTTAAGCGTTGGTAGACCAATATGAATGTTATTGTAAGCTATAATGAATTAATAAGCTTAGTCCAATTATCCCACCAATATTTCATTAATGAAAGTACTGTTATGAGTTTATTAAAACACAAGTCTAGTTTCAGCTTTGAAAGTTTACACTTGTATGGTTGGAAAGTGCTTCCCAGAGGGAGATGGGTACACTGTACCTGAGCTCATATTCTTTATGGCTCTTCATCCAAAGTCGTCAACAAGTTCCAGCTCATATAAAACTCCCGCATTTGTCATGTCATTTCCAATGCATTCATTTTAAAGTCCAACTGTGTCAACGTCCAGCCCGAATACAAGACTACAAAAACAAAAAAGTAGCACTTTGTTTCCCACAAATTTTAACAACTAACCTCTTCGGGTGATGTTATTGAGTTGCTAACACAACCACATCTTCAGTTTGGAGTCTCCTCTCCAAACTGAAGTTTCTCCATTTCAGTTCTGTGTGACACAAACACACCATTTATAACATGTAAAGTAGATGTGATTTGAAGTTATTTGTGACAAGAGTTTTAGATGCCGTTGAGACCAGATATTTACTATCACTGCATAAGAGACAATCTTATTTCTCCCTGTCTGACTTTAAAACGGTCATAATGTCCTGCTTTAGGAACGGGAGGACCAAAATTATTTACCTTTCCCAGATGCCAAAGTATGAGCAGGATCATTTCTTAGAGATTTTTCCTTCACCTTCTTAAAATTTAAGGCAACAATGCATTAAAACAGATTGTATTTTAACAGTAATCAAGATAAAACAAGAGAATCATGAAATGGAGGGTTTTTTCTGTTCTTGTGTACAATAGCACATTTAAATTTGACATAAATTTTTTTAATCAGAATTCAACACAATAAAATGTTTTAAAAAATTGCACAATAGCAAATTTTAATCTTACATAATGTTATACATATCATCAACTTCCTAAATAAGTGGTCTAAGTCATACATTGAAAAGTGAGTTATTATATGTCAATATGAATTATTACAAGTATACGTGATAAACAAATAAGCCATTACTTAGTCTCTGTGCTGATTTAAAGGTTGTGTTTATAAAAACATTTACATTTGCCAAATGCGCTTATGATTTCCATGGCAACAATGTTTAAAAAAGTCTATAGTTCCATAAACATTCAACTCTCAATTTTTTAAAAAAGAAAAAAACTTTCAATATGGTTTCCATGGAGATTGGTTGCTTTGATGATTTAGGTCTTACAGTAATGAGTTTTAACAGATGTAAAATGTAAACAGATGCATGTTTTACATTCTGTGCTGTAAAAGTCACTTCTTTCTCGACAAGCTGCCACCGACAGTCAAGTCCCTGAGAATAACTGAGCTGTCATCTCCATCTGAGTTCACGCTCAGATTTATTCTACTGTCATGTCCTTATGTCATGAGTCTGGGTACCGAGTTTGGTTTTGTTTCTGTTATGGTTCAGTAAGTGGTAAGAACCTGTACTTACCAAATCACGATTGTTTGCAATCTTGATTTGCAAACAAGATTGGTTCTGCACGCGCCTACCGGGTTTACAGGACTGTTAAAAATCTTTTGAGGTTTAACTTTGGAGTCTCTCTGTTGCACAAAAGAATAAAGACATGAATGCAGCTCTAGGTCTAGTATCATGGCATAATTGTGTTTTAAAAAAAATCTAATTTATGAAACTGTGAACATTTGAACATGGTTACCATGGAAATCATAACAGCATCTGTCAAATGTAAATATTTTGAAAAGAATAACCTTTATGTCTGCAGAGGTTGCTCAACAAACCAGTAAGTTTATTTATCACATATACTTGTAATAATTTATATTAATGTATAACAACTTACTTTTCAATACTGTCAACTTCCTAAAATAATGGTCTATAGGTATATACAATTGTTTAAAGTTTTAATTTGCTCTTGTCCACAAGAGCTGAAAAATCCCTCTTTCATGATTCTCTTGATCTTGATTACTGTTAAAAATTATAAAGATTCACAATGCATCTGCTTTAACGTGTTGTTATTTTAGTTTATGCAAACTTGTAATCTTATGAAAGTCATGGAAAAATCTGTTGCTCATATTTTAGCCTTCAAGGAATATAGATAGTTTTGGTACTCCTAACTGGCTTAAAGGAGGAAGTTAAAGGTTTAAAAAAAAAAGAAGAAGAAGCCAAACAGAGAAATAAGTTTGTTTCTCATGAAGTGAATCTAAATATCTGGTTTCAACTGCATCTGAAACTGTTGTCTCTGCTATGCAAATAACTTCAAATCACATCTACTTCACATTATAAATGGTGTGTGTTTGTGTTGCACAGGACCAGTTTGGAGAGGAGGTTGGTGTTGGCAACTCAGGCGTCACTGGAAGAGGTTAGTTATTAAAATGTGAGTGGTACTTTTTTGCATTTGTAGTCTTGTATTCATCCTTTGCATCTAGATCAGTTAATCACTCGAGGCGCCATGGAGAATAGTTTTCCCAAATTGTTTAACAGTTTTGGCGTCTACTTCTCTGTGAACATAACACATTTCATCGGGGCTCATAGATTGTGGTATTTACAAAAGTTTGAAACAGCTAGCTTAGAAACCAACCCATACCTCCTCCCTCCAGATGTGCTGATCAAATTGCTGATCAAAAGACGAGATGCTAACTATTTTGTTTTCGTATACGTTAGGCTGCCTGATGGTGGAGCATTTTCTCCCTGCTTAGACTCGTACCTTCACCCTGGATAAAAAATTTATGGCATCTTTCTAATCATACTTATGAAGTATATTAATGTTTGTCTTCTTACTTTGTGAAAAGTGTTTCGCTGTAAATCTGCAATTACAAAAAGAGCTCTTGTGACCGATGGCTGCTATCCAATGAGTCTACTAGTTACTCTCTATTTCTTCATCCTTCTGATTTACTTCCTTAGAACCAAACCAGTATGAACCCAGCAGGTGAACATGTTGATAAAACCACAGATGGTCCCAGTGATGGGCAGCAGGATCAGCCAGCACAGAGGCGGCGGAAACAATACAGCTGTGACATTCGTCTGAAACATTTCAGAAAGACATTAACTCTGAGAGCTCATCAACGTACTCATGCTGGAAAAAAGCCTTATAGGTGTGACCAATATGTGAAGAGATTCAAAACTTCTGCAGGACTGAAGATTCATCGGTATACCCACACTAGAGAAAACCTTGCCCTAACAATGTAAGTAAATATCTGTCTACAACTGCATCGGAAACTGTTGTCACTGCTGTGCAAATAACATAAAGTCACATCTACTTTATATGTTATAAATGGTGTATGCTTGTTTGATGCAGATCTAAAGTAGAGAAACTACAGTTGGAAGAGAATACTGGTGTTGGCGAAGCAACGACGTCACTAGAAGAGGTTAGTTATTAAAAAATGTGGTAAACTGAGTACTGCTCAGTTTTCCTGTCCAGAGGTATTTCTTCATTGAGTTTGCATGTTCTCTCTGTTCATGCCTGAGTTTTTCCTTGGATACTGACTTCAGTTCAGAACCATGACATCTACGTTAACTGGACTCTCTGAATTGATGAGAGACATAATTACAGATAGCTGGGCTGTTTTCTTGAAGACGTTTCACTTCTCGTTCAAAAAGCTGTTTCAGTTCTGAATCTTATCGGAAGTATCAGGCTTATAAGTTGTAATGAGAAACCATCACATTGATTATAGAGAATGAAGATATAGGCAATCTATTGAAATGATCCCACCACTTGTGGGAAGAGTAAATGAGGTTAGGTATAGAGCGCCCAGCTCTCTCTGGGAGACACAATTGTACAGTGGTTTCAATTATAAATTTTCCAAGGTAAGACTTGATTCATGCTTTAACATAAAAAACACATAAAGGGAGAGACAATAATTAAATATTGGTGAGATAAATGGACTAAACTTAATTTATTATAGCATACAACATACATATTGGTCTACTGAAGAGACTTTAATGTCTTTAATATTTGTACAAAGTCTTTGTACTCTATAGTTACTGTCCATTTCTCCATCCTTCTGATTTACTTCCTTAGAACCAAACAAGTATGAACCCAGGCAAACAAGATTATAAACCCTCAGATGGTCCTAGTGAGGGACAACAGGATCAACCAACACAGAGGCGGCAGAAACAACACAGCTGTGACACGTGTCTGAAACATTTCAGGAAGATTTCGACACTGAGAGCGCATCAGCGAATCCACACTGGAGAAAAGCCTTATCTTTGTGGCCAGTGTGAAAAGAGATTCAGATGTGCTAAAAGATTGAAGGGTCATCGGCGTACCCACACTGGAGAAAAGCCTTATCTTTGTTCCGATTGTGAGAAGAGATTCAGATGTGCTAAAAGATTGAAGGTTCATCGACGTACCCACACTGGAGAAAAGCCTTATCTTTGTTCCCAGTGTGAAAAGAGATTCAGATGTGCTAAAAGTTTGAAAGTTCATCAGCCCATCCACACAGGAGAAAAGCCTCATCTTTGTACCTATTGTGAGAAGAGATTCAAATATTCTACAGGATTGAGGGTTCATCGGCGCATCCACACAGGAGAAAAACCTCATCTTTGTACCTATTGTGAGAAAAGATTCAGATGTACTAAGAGATTGAAGGTTCATCGGCGCATCCACACAGGAGAAAAACCTCATCTTTGTACCCATTGTGAGAAGAGATTCAGATGTGCTAAACAACTGAAGGTTCATTGGCGCATCCACACAGGAGAAAAGCCTTATCTTTGTACCCATTGTGAGAAGAGATTCAGATGTGCTAAAAGATTGAAGGTTCATCAGCGCAGCCACACAGGAGAAAGCCTTATATTTGTGGCTAATATGAGAAAAGATTCAGAAATTCTGCAAGACTGAGGCTTCATTGCTGTGTCCATGTGGGAAAGAATACCTAATCCACACAAGAGCACATTTGTCACAATAATATTAACAAGCATTCAAAATCAATTGTTATGTTGTCTCATTTTTTGCAGTAAAAATCACACAGCTATTATACAAAGTCATCCTGTAAGCATCTCAGTCAATAGCGTAGAAGCTAACAAGCTGTTCACAAAACCATTTCCAGATACGTTTAAGCATTAAGTAGAAAATCTTACCTAATTGGAGCACAAATCCAAATTAATGTATGTGTGCATGTGTGTGTGTGTGGGGGGCGGTGGGGTGCGCGGGGGGGGGGGGGGGGGGGGGGGGGTGGGGGGGTTAGCTTCCCTTAAAGATTCAAAAGATGGCAAGTGGGGAAGACAGTGGCAATACATGAAGGTGAAGAGATTTAATGTGAATTTTAGGGACACTGGAACCGTGCTCTGTCCTGAAGAGTTGTTAGCATAAAACTATTAAAAGACTGGAGTTCACACTCCAATAAATTAGGCTTACAAGAAGCTGCAATCTTAGTGAAATATGTATTTTTATATACAATGAAAAGTGAAAGTGCTCTGCGTGATCATTAAGAGGTAGTGTTGTGAAATTCTTAGTCCGAATTTACATGGCAAAAATTTCTAGGAAGACAAAATTACATGATGTTACCTGTAAAATTTGTGGTGACACGGTTTATAAAATGCCTACATGCACCTAATATTTCAAACACTTAACATCTCACTTTCAGTCGCTAGAAAACAGAAAACAGGGAGTGAAACAGTCTGGGAGGTGGTGGCTTCCGAAGATCAGGTGTTCAGATCAATCAGTTAAGTTTATTTCTATAACACATTTCAGCAACTGGGCAGTTCAACGCATTTTACACAATGAAACCACAAAAATACAGTCATCTCATGCAAGCAATTCAGTGATTTATAAATTAACAATATTTTAAAGACTATTTTCTTCAAAAATAGTCAGTGTAAGGACATTAGAACTGAGGGGATGTGCTCTATCTTCCTGGTCTAAGTGAGAATGCAAACAGCTGGATCGGATCAAAAACGTGTTGCAGCTGCATCACAAACAACGCAAACAACTCAACAAATGGACCTGAAAAATACTGCAACTGTAAAAAAAAATGAAGGAGAAGCAAAACTGGGGAAATGCTGCAAATGGCAAAACAACAAACAAACATAAAAACAGCTGACATTAAATGCTGCAAACTTTTTCCACAAAACATAAGTCCTCCAAACCACTAGGAGGAGTCTGGAGTAGGTAACAGTGCCTACATAAATATGCTGCTTTCCACAAATATTGCAAAAAGACTGATTGTTTGAAAATGACATAGCACACTTTTTCTTCTTTCTTCTTGACATCCCATTAAATCATGACATCCCGTCTTGATTGTCGACTGACTATGATCTTTTCTGAGTGACTGGTCCTATAAGATTTGTGGTCCTCTCCCCCCAGTGGGGCTGAGCACTTCCTTTTTGTTTGCAACATTTTTACTGTTTGCCGCGTTTTCTCCCTTGCTCCTATTTCCTGTGGTTCCAGCAATTTTGTTTGCATTTGTTTTGTTGATTGTTGGTTTTTGCTTCTAGGTTCTGTGACTGCAGTCTTATTTTGTTTGCAGCATTTTTCAGTTTCACTTCTTTTTTGTGTTTGTGCGTTTTGGAGTTCGCACCATTCATATGTTTGCAGTGCATTTTGACGTTTCCTGAGCGTTTACACCGGTTGGCCACTGTAAAAAATAAAAAAAGAAGGAATAATAGCACCATCTTATGGACAAAAAGCTTACTGCACCTGGTATTCCCAGATGCTCTCAGTGTGGGAATAGCAGACTGGCTCCCCCCTGAATTTGTTACATGCTTGATTTAATAAGATTTTTATTCGTCTCTGACTTTACAATATATTTTAATGGAAAATCATGGATCTCTTTCTATTAGCTTCCAGGTGATGTGACCAAAAAACTTCACTATCTGAATATTTGAATTCATTTCCTTCTTTGTGTTAACATTTCTTTGAAAAAGAATCAGTTATTTCCAGTAGCTTTCAATGTGGATAAATTACTAATGAGACAAGTCCATTTTTTATTAAATCAAGTTGTTTTCAAAGGACATGTGGGGCTGAAATAAACACACAATGTATTGATATTATTGAATAGAACAGTCATTTGATATCACTCAGATGTATTTCCTTTTCCTTCATGTGCAGTTTCAAAGGAGACTCCAGATATATTTTCTAATTCAAATTCAAATATGCTTCCATACTTTCCATATTGGATTATTTTAAATTCACTATTTCAGTTGAAGGAAGGAGTTAGAAGAAATCACATACTTATGAGAAAATCCTAATAGTGGGGTCATGTGGAAATAGTAGTGGCTTTAAACTTTCTGCCCAGCAGAGGGAACTCCTGACTCTTTTTTTCATTTGATCAAATTTGAATCATCATCAAATGTGACAGTCCAGCCACGTTTCAAGTCTTAAAAAGTCTGCCCTGTTTTCCTCGACATAAAATATTCAGCAGCACGCAAGACATCTCCCAACCTTAAATTAAAAATGCTCATGTACCACATGTCTTTCCTTATACTTTGTTGTAAGGAGCTGTTTCTTGATAAAAATGCTCTGCTCTGTATGTGGATATACCCCAGGAATGCCTCGGATAACGCTCCCTAATCTGGGCGACAGCGCTCTCTTTCATTCACACTCTAGTTTGGACAAATTGTGTCACGGCTGCAAGACCAGCTGGTGTGTCTATCCAGCTTGGGAAGTTTTGCTGACCTACTTTCAAAATTCAAGAACAAATTAAAATGCCACTAAGCATGTTTGAACATGTTGATGAGCAATTTCAATAACTTTCCATCCACAGAATGTTCAGTTAGTCTATCAATTGAATATTTATTTTAGTAATTGTCACTGACTTAAATAATAATATTCACGCCAGCATCCAGTTGTTGTTTTTGGTTGATGAGTTTACAGTCGAGTTTGGTATACAATTAAAAAAGATAGGACGGAGGAGGAAAATGACAACTAAAATAACAAATGTTGATAAAAAACACAAACTGTTTTTCTATTATTAGTAGAATGAATGTTTTAGGACAACAGATTGAACTTACAGAACATAAATTGATTTAAACTGTTTCCTGGGAATTACCTTAAACTGGAAAAATTCAGGGAAACTCTAGAAAGGAAGACAAATAAAGGGATCAGGCAGAACAGACAAAAACAGGCAGGAGGAAAAAAACACCAACAGCCAAAAAGGAGGACGCAAAACACGGTTTGAAATTTAAGGAACTATATAAAATGGCCAATATTGACTTAGACGTTTTATAGATGCTGCGGCTCAACAGTCTCCGTTGTGACTTGTTGAAAGTATCAAGCTAATCAACTTTACCTAAATTCTGTCAAAGGTTTTACCAAGTAATTCAAAGGAAAACCCACAAAAAGCACAAAGGCCAGACGTTTGGTGATGTATCATACTTAAATAATAAGCATTAATATCTGTATAGACAATACTGACCCATCAGCATATGGATTGTACCTTTGGCTTAGGCACAATGAGGAAGGCATTTGTTAAAGTGGTAATGAAATATGTGCTGATACAGCAGGCAAATGGGAAAAAAAACTCTTATGCGTTCACCCAGCGGTGATATTTTCACCCTGCAAGGTCACACATCCTCCCGTCATTAAGTCATCTCCTCTGCCTGCTTGATTTGATAAACTGTGTGAGCAACAGCCGGGATGGGAAGATCTAAATCCCGTGATGAGGGTCACAGGCAGAGCATGTGATTCCCGTGGAGATAAATCCCTGAGAAATAAGCCATGAGCGGAGGAGCATTGTCCACGTTGGGCAGTTTGAACAATATTTTAGGAATCCAACGTGAACTTTTTTTTTTTCTTCGCTGTGTGGTTATGCGTCCAGGGCCTAGATCCCTTTTTTGCCGCCCATTGCTTTTGGTTTTATTTGTGTTTGAGTCACAGCAGGAAGTGAAGCTGGATTTGGTTTCAGTTGCAAGGCACTTTCTGGCAGTTGTCTGAAACCCGGTTGCGTTGGCTTTTTAGAAGAAGCTTAAGCAGAGAATACAGTGAGAGACTAGAACAAGAGACAACAGAATAGAGCAATATTTTAATTTTTATTTTTTTTAAAAAAGGCTAATTAGCTTGATGCCTTTTGTTTGAGCTTTATGATTTTTCAAATAACCATCTTTGTTGCTATAAAATAAAGCTGTAAACACCAAATCAGCTAATGAGGCGAATTGATTCAGCGTACACCTGACTATGGTTTTTCACTTCCACCTCTCTTGTCGGTTTTTAAAAAAAAAAAAAAGATTCCAGCAGGTTCACAGTGATGTGAAACCTTTCTGCTAAGAAACACACTTCAAAGAAAATCTAAATTTCATTTAGGCCCCGTCCACACAGAAACGTTTTGTTTTTCTAAAACGGGTTGTCGGTTTCAAAAACACTCATGTCCCAAAAAGGTTTGCATCCACTCCGAGAACGGCCCAAAACACTATTTCTGTTTTTTTTTTTTACTCCTCCAGGCCTGTAAGTGGCGCTAAACACGGAGCGTGGGACATTCGCATGAGGCTAGCGGTAAACACAACAAGAACAGAAGAATGGCGAAAGACAAAACGCTTGCTTTGTGGAACTCCTTGCAGAACATTAAATCTGCCTTTGTGTGGGACACGTTTGGGCTTATAGAGGTCGGGCTAATATGCAAGAGTTCTCACAAAATGTGCGACTTCCTTATCCGCATGCATACGCGAGAGCAAAAATATTCATTATTGAACCGTTTAAAAGAAAAACAAAACGTTTTGGATCCCCTAAAGCAGTTTCTGTGTGGTTGGGGGGCAAAAACGGTTAAAATCGTTCCCTTCACTTTATCAGTGGTGTCCAAAGTTGTCAATTTGGCAACTTTCAATTGTGAAATTGAAATTTCTCAATGGGCCACAAAATTTTCACGATCTTGTTTAAAATTAAAATAGAAAAAAAATAAATGATAATAATTATTATTATTTTTACCTGCAACTCAGCTTGATGTTTTAATGAAACATGCAAAGTAGTCTGATTTGACCAGAGTAAGAGATTTTCTTTAATAACAAGAACTAGTAGTAGAATAAACACACAATATTGTCAGAAGAAAGTTGTCTGAATGAGAGCAAAGCTCCTAAAGTCCTAAAACTGACGATAATTTGACCCTGATGTCTTAAAAGATTACGTCCTATTTGTAAAACCGATGCCAAAGTTTAACTCCACAAGACGCTCAACCTTCCTCATTTTAATTATTAGTATTATTTTTCATGTTAGAGTCATCACAAAATTACTACTTTATTCAAAAACAATTCAGCCATCTGTAAGCCAAGACAATATTTCTCAAATTTAAATAAAAAAAGCCACATTCAAACAAAAAATATACAGAAATAAATTCAGTACGAGACAAAAGCAGCAAATGTCAGTTTTTTCCCTAAACATCTTAGAAGCAGCTGAACTTTGATTTCTGGGACTAAAACGGTAAAGCGAACGTTTGTGGTTTAAAGTGCAGTGTTGCAGAAAGAGTGGTTGAACTTTGTGCTATGTTCAACCACAAGTTCAAGTTCAAGTTTGTTCAAGTTTTTGCTACAACTTTATTCTGGTACTGCTACGTCTTTTTCCTTGTGTTTTTAAATCGGTCTTCTCATATTAAAGCCACATTATTTTTGATTTACGTTCGTACAACTACATTCTCGTAATATAATGACTTTATTCTAGTCATTTTATTTTTTGTTTGCGTGTGTTAGCCTAGCCCAAATACTCCGTTGTAGATTTCCGTGCATCATCCGTACCTGACTTGGCAAAGCAGATTTATCCCATGCCTGGATTGTTGTCCCTCATTCAGAGGGAAGCAAATGGCCGCACTTTGGACTTCCATAGAACTTACTGGGAATGAAACTTAAAATAAAAATTTTAAAAAAACAGCATACAAGCTTACATGGGCACTACAGCAGCTTCCCATTTCACTGCTGCCTCACTCTCACAACCAAAGCTCTGTGCCTTCAAAAGCCCGGACTGCACCTTTAATGTCATGTCGGGGTTTGTCCAATTAGTGAGTAGGTGGAGCACACAGGAGCAAACCTACCGGAACAGAGACACTTTCCTCCGCCTAACCTGAGCTGACACACGCGTGGGGGGGAAAGCTGCTGGTTCTTCGCCTGAAGTTTTCCCAGCCACGGAAAAAGTCGAACGGAGACGGAAAGTAGAAGCGGATGGTGCAGGAGGAACTTTCCCACATGATTGAGGTGTCGATACCGTCGCTGGAGAGGGAGGTGGACGAGTCCGGCAAGTCGAAGAAGGTGAGCGCGGTCCAAAATGACCGAAATTCAGCGGTGAGCGTTTTCAAGCTTATTGGGGAAAGTTTGAAAACGCTCACAGACAAACACGCACTTCCTCCTAATTGTTATTCTGTGCCGAAGAATGAAGCCGCATGGGGGCCAGGTGAGTCTTACCTGTAAGAAGAGGCGATTCAAGCCACAGCGGGTCCAAACGTTTCGTCTCGCGCGAGTTAAAATCGTCAAGTCCAAAGGACTCGCGTGCTATATTTATATATTTTCAGAAAGATTTTACTGTGATTTTTTAAAAGTTTGTTTATTTAAAGCAGCTCAACAACAGACTAAGCAAATATTCAAAACTAATCAAATAGATATTTTTTGTGGAGACAGTAGTATGTAAATAATTGAAAATCTAGAACTTAAAACGGGGTTTGTCTCAAAAAATCTGATATATTCTTTCGGGCTCATTTGGGGGAAAAAAATCCTTGCAATTTCACCAATAGAAGATGATTTGGGACAGTTTGTCTTTAAAAATGTTTTGTGTTTTTAGCTTAGTTTTATTAAATTAATGGAAGCAGATTTAGGTGCATGGAAAAATGCTTTTGAGCAAAAATCAGCATCTAGACGTTGTCCTATTTATTATAATATTAAAGAAAAAAAAAACGCTTTGTTACCTATGGCTTGCGTTGCTGCCAACAATGTAAATTGTGAAACCATTCTTATTTGTCGTTGATCATTTTTTCTTAATTGATAATAAAAATTCTCCGTTTGCATCATCTTCAAAAAATGTCTGACGTTTTATGCTTCTAAGCGTATTTCTGCATATTTTTCTGTTTTATATTTTACAAGCCTGAATGTTTCTGTGGGTTCCAAACCAACAAGTGTGGGGTCTTGAGGGAGAAACTAACATGCGTAACAGACGTATTCATACTGTAGATCCTAAAACACAACAATACTTGCAGTTGCTCCCTTTTGGTAATGCTCAATTGTTAATCAATGAACAGGTTTCCATAGCTTTGGAGGCTTGACGTTGAAAGGTTTGGGGAACTGGCGGTATAATCCGCTTACAAAAATCATTGTTCATGCTGCCCTGGAATATAATGCAGCCTTTTTGGCTGAATGTCAAATCCCTGCTTTGACATTCAGCACCAGTTAAACCAGTTAGGAACTTGAATCACTATCCCACTGTCTCATCAAAGACTTAAAGGACTAAATGTTTTATCGCGATATTTTGTGATATTATTGCAATATCCATCCTTGTGACGATAAGAAATATTTGCTACTTTTTTAGGCCGTGACTGCAAACATACATAAGCATAAATATTGCTCTTGACAAACACACACATTTGTAATATGCTTCTTTAGGACACCAATAACATAAAGAGGTGAGATTAGTGTCACTAAACTCACAGTAACCGCATTTAATAATAATTATAAATATAGTGGCATTATTAGATACTGTCATTGAGTAAACAGTGAAGAAAACTGGGACTATTTTGTGAAGAAAATAGTCCCAACAAAACGGACAGTTCTGGGGATATTTAAATGTCATTAATCAGGATGTATCATGACAACAGTGAAACCTATAATTTATCGCGATAACCGATACGATAAATGTCAATAGACACTAGGGCTATGCAAAGGATAAATTCATAAAATGTTACCTCTACGTTGAATTAGCCGTTTAACAGAAGCTGCCGGTTCATTTCCCACACGTATTTAAACTCAGAATTTCAAAACTTGCAGAGAAAATGATCATACTGTAATTATTGTTTGTTTTTAAACCCAATGTGACGCATTCAAGTTCACACTACAGAATTGTATTACAGAAGAACCCTGTGTGGAACGAAAACATTCCAACTAAAACCTGATATCTGAAGGAAATGTTTGTTTCTCACTCCCGGCTGACTGCTATGGACAGGAACAAAACTGTTTGCTGCGCTGCTCTTGTTAAACCAGCAGGCCTGTGAAAACAGAGCAATCATGCAGCACAGTTAGAAACCGCTGCAACTTCAAGTCTGCTCTACAAAGGCCTTATTTTGTGCTGAAACTGAAGCAGAACCTGAGGAGATAAAAAAAAAAGAATGGCTAAAAGGAACGTCTGTGCTTTCTAGCACACTGAAGGCTACTGTAATCACCGTACCACATTCAGAGCTGCATGGCAGAAAAGCTAACAGAGGCACCAGAGTGAGGAATTTGGCTCACTGTCACAGTCAGACAGCCTGTGGTGCAGAAGGTGAGCGACTCGCCCTGCTTTTATCTTTTTATATTTATGGAAACAAAAGCAAAGTTCAACACTTATTGAATTCTTTTTTTCTCTCTCTTGGAAGCACTCATTAAATTTTCTATTTATTTTTTTTTGCGTATCTGCTGTTCAGTTCTGATGTCTTGTAAAGTCTAACAGGTCTGTTCAAATATTTGCAAATTACATTCTGATTTATTTAAAGTACTGTTACTTGTGGCAGCAGAAAGAGAAGCATGTGCAGCAAAAGTCTGAAGCTCTTTACCGCCTCCTGCTGGAGAGGCGAGTTGATTGTTCTCTGCTAAAAGAACAGCGGTGCCCAAAGTGGGTCCTGGAGGGCCGCCATCCTGCATGTTTTTTGTTCTCTCCATGGTGGAACTTAGCATGAGCAAATCATTTATTTCCTCATGCTAATTTTCAAACTTTTTTTCTTCTGACTAATCTATCTTGGAAGAGTTGGACTTTTGTGAAAAAGTTGGATTTTTGATCATTTTTCTATATTTTCTTTTCCTTTTTGCAGCTTTTCAGAGTTGAAGTCTTGTTTAACGAAAGGAAACATTATGTACTCAGAAGAAACAGTGAATTCCAGACGCTCCACAGGAAGGTAATTTCAGACTTCCTTTTGTCCTGTCTTCTTAAATCTTTTGGAGAGTTTCATTTTGTTTTGTTTGTGTTCAGTATCTTTCGATGTTTAAAATCGGGCTGAAGAGCCGTAAAATAATTTGAACCACATTTGGGCTTCTGAAACCATCAAATAAATGATTGTTGTGTGTGTGCGCGCGTGTTATTGGGATGCCGGTAGCTTAAGAAGATCATCCAGACTCCGGATTTTCCGAGCAAAAGGAACCCCCATCTGAGGACCAAACCTCTGGAGCAGAGGCGGCAGGAGCTGGAAGATTACATCCAGGTAAGAAGGAGAGACTTCATATAATAAGAATGATAAAGTCCTGTTTATGTGGACCCCGTCTCTTGTTTCTACGATGCCATATCTATATCACGAAAAAGTATATTTCTGCCGAAATGAAGGCTCAGGCATTTTGAGATTCATCTCAGAAATTTTCTTGGGGAAAAAAGGAAAAGAAAAAACACGGAAATTTTTTAAATTCAAAAGTCTAAGTCTAAATCCGTCTCCATCTAAGAAATTTTCTGCAAAAAATTGAAAACTTCTAAGTTTCAAAAGTCAAAATTTTGCAGAAAATGAAATCCAATTTTGAGCCTACACTCAGAGATTTATAGGAAAAATATGGAAATTTCTGAGTTTCAAAAGATGAACATTTAAAAAGCTCCGAATTTTTCAGCTCAATCTCAGCAAAATGTCTACATTTACTTGGAAATCTCTGAGTTTGAAAAGTTGAAAATTGTCGACTTTTCACACGTAGAAGTATCCAAGTTCCTTCTAGAACATTTCTGAGGTTAACCTCAAAATTTCAGAGTTTTTCTGGCAGAAATTTACTGCTCTCTTTGTCTTGCCTGTCTACATCGGCCCTGACACGCCATCGTATGTTTTTCTCTCTGCGTCAGGAAATTATCTATCAAAACGAAGAAGTGCCTCAGGTGCTGCTGGACTTCCTCCACGTGAAGCACTTCCACACGGGGAACAAGATCAGCAGCGTCGAGTGAGTCCGGCAGCCTGCTCTCCTCTGGGAGCCGGCCGGCCGGCGATGCTGCATGCGTTGCTATATTTGTTGCCTCTATTTTCAGATTGGGGGCAATGCGGCAACATGATAAAACTTGAGAAACATTCCTCACGGCGGCAGCGACGGCTCAGATCGAGTCGTTGCTGTTTGTGGAAAACGGCGTCTGTTTAAAAGTAAAACGAAACCGTTCCGTGTGAATGTAATATCTAATATTTTAATATTCTATTTTTTAGGTCACTGGATGAACTGGACAGTCAGGAATACAAGTAAGCTTTTACATTAAGAACAGTCAGAAAAAAGGGGAGAAAAACCTAAACGACGATCACTTTAAGTAGTTGTCCCAGTAATTGTCCCAGAAGTCATTGCGATAAACAATAATATCGTTGCTTTGGGACGGTTTTTAGGTAATAAAATGATAAAGAACATATTCTCAAAGATCAATAAACTTACAATTTTAACAAACCTTTAACACTGGAACTAGAAGAAATTTTAAATTTCCAAAATAAATAAACTAAACAAACGAAATGAATTATGAAGTTTCCGTAAGCAAAATTGTCTTAAAAAATAAAAAAATCAAGTTGAGACCAAAACACAAGACTGAAGACTTTAGTGATCCGGTGTTTGGTAGAAAGAGAAACAGAAAAGGACGAAACGATAAATTCTGCAAATGGAAATTATTGATACCGTTTTAATTTATCATGCAGTTAACTGATTTATTGTCACAGGCGCAATTCTCACCAGATTTGCCACATGTACGGGAAGAGAAATGGGCAATGATACCCCGGGGATAAAATAAAATCTGTACTTTTCAGCCGTGATGCTAATATTGATCATTTTTAATAACATGCCGGTTCCAGAAGAGTAACAGTCAGTATCAGTCATTTATTTACAATTATTGTTTGCTGGTGAGAGGTAAACGATGTAACAAAACTGTTGTACTGAAGCAACCGTTTTGGATAACAAACTCTCAGTGATGGGAATCATTAAAAGAAACTTTTTCCATCATAGTAAATACAGCAAAATGTAATAAAACGCTACATTTGTATCTGGAAACTTAACTTAACTTAAATGAGTGTTGGAGGCACTGAGGCGACCGCCAACATGCATCCTGTTTGCTTTGAACTCAAACGGGGGCAGAAGATGTTCACCTCGTGTCCGTGGCGACGGCAGACCAGGAATGTCCTGAAAGCCTTTGTGGCTCAGAGCGCAGATGGAATGCGGTTCCGGGGCCGTCGTCGTGGCTACCCCGCTTCTCGGTCATTTGATGACGCAGCGCGGCACAAACCAGACACCGCGACACACTTAGGAGCCGCTCCGCTGGTCTGATGCTTTCTGCACCAAACTGCGTCCCGTAAGGCAGTACGCTGCTGCACCAAAGCACAGAGTGCATCCGGAAGCATAGTTAGATTTTTACGTTTGTGTCAACATCTGTTACGACTGTGCGTGTTTAAAGATGAAGTCGGACACTTCTCTACTCGCTGAGCATGGGCAACGTGGCTTAAAAGTAAAATCTGATTTTCTACTTTCATCTTTTTCTGTTAGTTTTATTTGCTTGCTTTCTGTTCTAAAATTAGAGTATATATTTATTTCAGTCATCACTATGCTGAGTTGGACGACGTAGCTACGAGAATTTTTGTGTAAATGCGAGAAATGTAGCAATTGCTCAACGCAATTTTACCAGGAAAAAATTGTCTTAAAACGACGAGAAAAAAGTTGTTTTAAAGGAGAAAAAATCTCGCTTCTCAGGATTTGACATGACCGCCTCAGTTTGTGTAGCTCCTTCTTCGAAACAACACAATCGTTTCAAAATCCTGATTATTTAATGCTTATGTATTAAAAGATTAAGTTGATCAATTAAGTGTTGAGTATTACCTGTAAAATTTATACCAAAGTCTCACAAGATGCTTCACATTCCACGTTAAATTTTTTTTGTAGTAGTTCTCATAAAATTACAACTCTATTCAGTTAATATTATGAGTTTATTTTTGTATTATTTTGACTTTATTGTCGCAGAGCTGTATTGTTGTACTATTAGGACTTTTTTTTAATTATGAGAATAAACAAACAAACATTGTATCTTGACCCTTCTTGTTTTGTTGCAGAGTTGGCCTGAATTCAAAGTTTAAATAAATAGAAGCTGTAAAACACTCTTGTGAAACAAGATGGCCGCCTTGGGTTTGCTGACATCACTCTGAACTATGGAAACCCAAACAGTGCATTGTTGGGAGGGAGGGGGGAAAATACATAATTTTAAAATTTTCTTTCAAAAAATAAATCTTAAAAGAGAAAATAATTCAAGAATAAATAAAACTGATTTCTCTCCGAGCCCAACTACTGCCTTTAGTTTCAATATGGCAGATGAAGGTTACTGTTTCGCTGAATCGATTACTTGCGTTTCCGCCTTTCGTTTCCACAGTTACCATTTACCACATCAACGGGTTCTGGGCTTCTTCCAGGATCCTTATCTGCCTGGCAGCTCCTCAGGTAGCTTTGAAACGACTTGTCAGAGCGACGGTCTGTGTTCAGATGAAACAAACCCTGCCCTCTGTCTCGCAGGCCTCCCGGACATCGTGGTGGACGGAGTTCTGCAGGGTTTCTACCCCCGGGACGTCCGGGTCAGCTTCAGCGCCTCCATTCTCCCTGACCACGACGCCTGACAGGCAGCACGGTCCAAAGACCCAAAACGGGCAGAAATATGGCTACGTTTCAGCGAATTGCAGCATCGTCGAACGGTTCATTTGACTCGGGAGAAGAAGTTCATGAGACATTTCAAGCTCATTTTGGTCATTGTGACTTGAATCAGATTCAGTTTCTCTGAAAACCTGAATAATATGCACACAAAAGCTTAAAGCAACTTGGGTCTTCTTCCAGACACTGAGCTTGATTTTTGAAAATGAGAGGCTTTTTCTAG
This sequence comes from Xiphophorus couchianus, assembly GCF_001444195.1. NCBI lineage: Eukaryota > Metazoa > Chordata > Actinopteri > Cyprinodontiformes > Poeciliidae > Xiphophorus > Xiphophorus couchianus. The sequence continues at coordinate 26,779,913 of NC_040229.1, forward strand.
AAGATCTTTGTTTCTTACTTTTGTTGGATTGGCTAATATATGGCAAAATGCAACAGCTCTTTTCACACAAACTGCATCACCGAATCAAAACAAAGCAACAAATGAGCTAGGCGCTGTTAATATTCCATTTCACCCTTTTTTTTCCCCTTCCACTGAACTTTCCATCAATATGTTTTGACACAGCACTCTTCTTAATAAAGGATTTTAACGACTGTCTGCTGGACAACTGTCAAGCTGGGAGTCTTTACTGTGATGCAAACACAATGTCAGTTTTGCTTAGTTTTTTTTTTTAACAAGTTTCATGTAATATTCACATTATTTTAAAATAGAAAATTGTGTTTTTCATTAAGCTCTAATCACCAAACAGGCTTAAACAAGGTTACCCAGGCAACAACACTGCAGCAGTTTCTGAGCTAAATTACTGAAATGCATAAAACTTTTCAACACACTTTTATTTTATGGAGATGCAGCTGTGAAATGGAAATGCCATTTGTATCCATTGAGGCAAATTTCAGAATCGAGGATTCAAGGCAGCGACAGGAGCTGCGTGTTTTTACTTGAACGTTGCTGTCTCGTTATTTTAAAGATGTTTTGGTTTACAGTTGTCCCAATCAAGCATTTGACCCAACAAAGCTGGTATGTGGGGCAACAAAACCAAAAGCAAACGTTGTGCTGTTTTTAACAGCCTCTAGATGCAATGTGTTTTTAAAATCAAATGTTTGTCTTTTTTGGTTTTTTATTATTTGCATGATTTTTATTTTACATTTAAGTTTTAATAAATCATTCAAAAAGGTCCCAATTTGTGTTTCCCCCCCACACACTTTTAAACGTTTAATTTTCGCTGCTTCTTTCTGGTGGAAGACGAGCACCAACATGTAGGTTAGACTGGAGGCGCTTGCTCAGCTGAAGGAAGAATAAGAGAAATATTTTCCTTTGCTATGATGATTCATGACTAGCTGACTCTTCTGCTTTTTGTGAATAGTAATTTGACCTGAGGGGATAAAACAACGTATTACTTTGGAGCAGACACAAACCTTTTTTACATTTTCTAAAATAAAAAATGTGGATGGGGTTTTATGTGGCATTGTTTTTTGTTTGTTTTTCCTTTTTACATTATGACATGTTGAGAAGGTTTGGACTATTTCAGTCAGCTGAGTTAGAGCTGAGACGCAAATACAAACGTGTTTTTTTCTGTCCCACGTTGTATAATTGGCCAAAAATGTCCATTAAGAGCCCCTTGTTTGAAATGTTTACCGTGTTTTCTCTGGTTTGGGGCAAACCTTAACTTAGCATTAACTGTATTTCTCGCTGGAGTTCAAATCAGTGTTGAACTCTGTTGTGTTCAAATCCAATCTTTGGCACTCGGTTACATATTGTATAGAAAGTGTGTAGCTATAACATAAAGAAAAAGCTAACGGAGGCTTTGTGCTTTGATATATATAGAGAGAGATAAATCTGATGTACGGTCATTCCGAGTACATACTTCCAGGTATTTTTATTTTTAATATACTTCGCTTTAAGGTTCCTGCTATTTCCGACACTACGGGAACGCAGCATTTACCCTGGAAAGGCTCTTGGCGCATGCGCATGTCGCTGATTCGAAGCGGCTGCTGGCTGGAGTGCTGGCTGTGTCTGAGCCGCTCCTGTCACTCCCAGCTAAAGCTTCTTCAATGAATTGTGCCGACCGTAGTTTCTCCTTCTTAGCTCACTGCCAGTCGCGGAACTAAACTGACTGAATGTTCTTCCTGTGATTCAACCAGGAAACTGGGTCCTCTTCCTGGCTAACAAACCTGCACATTACTGCCTGGTATGTCCCGCTACCATAACTAACCAACAGCGTTACTCTCTCCTGCAATAACGAAAGCTATGAGTTAGAGAGTTTGCCAAAGTGTTTAGTTGCCATGGTTGTTTCTTAATTGGTTTAGCTGGGTCGAAGCGGCTTGCTGGTGTCGGATTTGCTAACTGAGTTCAAAGATCCAGCTAGCGCGTCCACGTTAGCAGTAACTTTACCGCCTCTCTCAGGCTCAGTGTGCTGGTTCTTGATGTTCTGGACAGCGATGCTGTTCAAAACACTACCGGTGTCAGCTTTCAACTCATAAAAAACACGATTACTGGCCAGAAATGGACTACAATTTGAACTTCCTCTAATCGGAGTGTTGCGTTAATAATCCCCTGGAGAAAAAAAGCCAGGTTCATGTTAGTGGGTGTGTTTAAACCAGCTTCTTATTTAGCTGTTTTGTCTGATTGTGTTGGATTGAATTACTCCATTGTGTGGTGAAGTGTCAGATTGTATCCCTGGAATTATCTTAATTTTCATTTCATGCCAGCAAAAGTATCGACCTTACTGATATTTAGATCGATACGCAAAGCCCTCTCACAGTTGGGGTTTTCAGAAAGAGTTGTTACTTTGAGGTGCTGATAAAAATAACAAGCTACTAATACATATTTTTAAATGCCGATTCCAGTACCTTCTTGAATTATTAATGGTGCTTGAACTTTTTCAAATTTTGTCATGTTACATCCACTGAAATCAATGGATTCTTAGGGAAATGTATGCGATGTAGTGCATAAAGTAAAGAAAAAATTACGATGGCTTAAAATATTTTCCCAAATTAAAAAAATCGTATTCTTACATCAACCTCCTTTACACAATACTCTTTAATAAAAACTTATTTTGACCAGATGTCCTCAGAAATTATCATTAACTTTGTAGTCCTCTGCGGTTTATTATAGACAGGAATATTTTGATGATATATTTTGCTGGACAATAAATTGTCCCAGAAGTTATTGCGATAAACAATAATATTGTTGCTTTGAGACCATTTTCAAGTAATACAAGGGTAACAGCATAATAATGCAAGGACACATTCTCAAAGATCAATAAACTTTGAATTCTAATGAATATTTAGCTCTAGAACTGGACGACATTTTACGTATCCAAAGTACATTAGCAATAGAAGCAACAAATAAAATGAATTATGAAGTCTCTGTGAACAAAATTGTTCTCCATAAACTGACTGGTTGAGACCGAAACACCAGACTGAAGAATTTAGTTATCCAGTTTTTGGTAGAAAAAACCAAAAACGATAATTTATCATGCGATTAATCGATTTATTGCGACATTCCTAAGTATAGTTGTCAGGTCTAAATACCTATTGGAGACAATTTAAACAAACACAGGAAAGACAAGAGAGTTAGATTCTTTGTTTCTCGCGAGGAGAGCAGACAGAGATGTGCTTTCAGTTACAAATCTCCAACCGCTCTGAAAAACACATCTCCCGCTCCTCTGTTTTATTGATTTTAGGAACCCTGCCACACGGGGCGCTGCAACTCTAAAATGGTGGAGGGGAAAACAATTCACATAGTTGCAGCGCTAAATGATAATCACTAACTAAACACATGTTATCTACAATCTAAATCCTTCTTGCTCCAGGCACGGCGTCGAATAGGACACGTTGCATAGCTTCAAAGCAACGGCTTTGTAGCACAAAGAACAAAGCAGAGTTCTTTGCAGGACTATAAAACTCAGCTGGGAACTACTAACACCTCTATCTCCCAGAGATTCCTGCAGGGTAGCAAATGCTAAGAATAGCTGACACCTCTCTCTCACAAAGGAGGCCTTTAGGAAAGAATCAAACTTATTTAACACACAGAAACATCACTTAAAATAGAAGGAAAAGAGTAAAAGCATATAATTTAACATTATCTAAATGTAACTACAAGGCTACATGATACAACGAATATTTGATAATTACTAAAAATACAATTTATCCAACAATAGTGAACATCAATGAGCAAACGGCATTAATCAGAGAAGCAGCCAACTCTGGAGAGAAATGCAGCTCCGGCGGGAGACCCTGTTGACATTTATTAGTCATGTAGTCCACATATTTATCCAGACCTGGAGTTAGGAAGAAACCAGCCACTCATATCTGACTCAATCTGATTTAAACAAAGCAGGAAATCGGTGTCATTTATATTCTTAAAACGCCACAATCCGACATGAAATTGACAGTCTTCCTGTTGCCACAGAAGTGTGTGGGAAGCACCATGTGGAGGAAGGCTTCGGCAGCGCTCCTGCTGGCTTTGGCCGTCGGCTACTTCTACGGCGGCAGGCCGGAGCTGCCGGAGCAGATCCTCCAGTACATCGGCCTGCCCAACCTCCAGACGCCGTCGCCGAGCAACGAGGGCCTGGAGCGGGCCATCTCCGCTGCCTGGGAGGCTCTGATCGCTCTGCCGAGCAGGCAGTGGAGCAAGGTGGCAGTAGGGTGAGTGACGCTGATCTGTGGAGCCGGTCAGAGTCTGAATGATTTTTCTTTAAGCTGACATTTCTCAAGCCCTTCTGCTGCACGCGGCGCGTGTGTAGAGAGGCCGCGGCAGAATGCGTTGTCATGAGTCAGCTTCTGCTCAGATGTCTGGGTGAAAACAGCAGGTGCACAAGTGAGGGGTTACACCGCGTGTGGTGTAGAGTAAAGGTCAAATTGTCGCGCCCTAGCGCTGGGCGATAAATCGATTTTATTGGTGCGTTGAATGTTTGGGTTCTGAAGATTTAATTTTTGGAAAAATTTAGATTTTTTTGTTTTTCTACCCATTCTTTGAGTTTCCATAGTTCAGATCAATGTCAGTAAACCAGAAACAAAAACAAAAATTGTTTCTATTTTCTTAGCCTTGTTGCTTGTTAGTTTTATTGTTCCATTTCAGCACATCAATAAAATCTACTTATTAAACTCTATGGAGATTTAAGTCTTAGTTATTTTGGAAGCAGTATATGTACGAACGTTTTTTTTTTTATTCTGGCTGTTTCCGTGGAAATATCAGGAGTTTTGTCTGATTTCATCAGGGGAGCTGATGACTCTAACTTTAATATTCAGTGTTATTGGTTAAAAAAATAAAACCCCCACCTGAGTCTGCGCTTCAGGTGGCAGAACGTGATTGGCTGAGCCTAAAGCACAGCCCACCAGAGGGTGGGACAAACTGCATCTTGAGTTTTGATGACCTTTTATCTAAAGTGTGTGTTGGTAAAGGTGGTGTATGATAGCATTGAGCAGTCAGTGTGTGTTCACCTGTAATAAAGGCCAGAGTTTATTACAGGAACAGCCTGGTTCTGTCCCTGAATAAAATATTTGACAAGCATCACATGACCCCAGGACATGCCGTTTTTTTTTGTTTTTTTCCCCCCCTCTTTTATTCATTGTTGCAAGATTAAAAACGTGGACTGCTTGCCTTATCAACTGCATTAATTGGATGTGTTTAGCAGTTTTGTGTTTTCTTCCAGTACCCGACATAAACAAAATCCATTTTCTTCCAGTTATCCTTGACCACTGAGTCCCGTCGTCAGACCTAAGCGACCCGTTTCCATTTTGGTTCTCTCGTTCAGGGTGAACGCCTGCGTCGACGTGGTCGTCAGCGGCGTGGGGCTGCTGCAGGCTCTGGCTGTGGATCCCGGCGCCGGCCGGGATCACGCAGTCCTGCGCTCGAAGGACGACCTGAGGGAAACCTTTGTCCACTACATGGAGCGCGGCGCAGCGGCAGAGCGATTCTTCAGCGACAAGGAAGTGTTTCAGAGAATCGCTCGCGCAGCAGCAGAGTACCCTAGCGCGAAGGCAAGGCCATTCCTCTCATCTCCCTTCATTTGTTTACTCCTTTTTTACCTTTTCAGAAATGTAACTTTGGTCTGTTTTTCAGCTGTACGTTGGAGGAAATGCTGCCCTCATCGGTCAGAAATTTGCCACCTACCCGGATCTGATGGTACGCAAGCATAAACGAATCTAGATGCATTTTACTTAATTTTTTATTCCATTCATGGATGGAGCAAAATTCTAAAAAAAAAAATATATAGTTTTAGCTATCTTCTTATCAAGTTATCTTCTGTAATCCAAGACTTCTGAACATTGAAGACCCCTAATTGTTTATTATATATGTCAGGTTTTGTTGTGTGGGCCGGTCGGCCCTAAACTCCACGAGATGCTGGATGAGCAGATCGTCGTTCCTCCAGAGTCTCTTCAGGAGACGGATGAGTTTCACCTCATCCTGGAGTACAAAGCAGGTAAAGAGCAGCTGCAGCTCTGTGCCACGCAAACATTCCCGATACTTTTGAATGCGCAAAAAGGGCGTTTAATTTTACAAGCTGTAATGTATTTTATTGAAATTTTAGGGCCGCTGTTCTGCAGTTTTTAGATGTGCCACAGGTACAAAACACTGGAATGAAATGGCTTAATGACCTCCTCCTTGTGTAGATCAGTTCTCCAGAGCCTTAATGACCTAATTATTCTATTCAAGTGTTGTGCAGCAGAGGCACATCTAAAAGTCGCAGGGCATTGGCCCTTGAGGACTGGAGTTTGACACCTGTGTAGTAGGCAAACACACTAGCAGCATAAATGCAAAGTGGAGGAAAAAGTGGGAAATTTCAGAAGAAATTTCAAAGACTGTGCATTAATCGGACCCAAATCAGGTTCTGATCCAGAGTTAGCTTCTGCAGGCTTCATGTTTGAGTTTCAAAGCCTAAGCAGGTTAAAAGAACAGATAGTTGTCTCTCTTTGTTGCATGTCATAAAAATGTCCAGATTTAGCTAAAAATGCTATGGTTAGCTAAAATGCTGTCAGTAGCACATGGACCATCTGCAGCATGTTTACTGTCATTGACTCTCTCCAGTTAGTAAGCAAACAAGTGTATAACATAAATTTAGCAAAAATGCTAAAGCTAGCAAAAACTGATGTCAATAGCGTGATGCTATCACTAGCATGTTGACTGACAATGACTTACTCCGTTCAGTATGTTAAGTTCGCATTTGTATCAAAATTATATAAAAAACTAAATTTAGCTAAAATGCTAAAGTTAGCCAAAGTGCTGCCAGTGGCCTGTCAACTATCACTGACTTACTCCATTCAGTATGCAAACATTATCGTAGAAGCTAAAATACACAACAATGCTAAGGTTAGCCCAAATGCTATCAGTAGTGTGTGGGCTGTGACTAGCAGGCTGACTAATGTTTAACCTTGCTTTCTACCTCCAGGTGAACAGTGGGGCTCCACTCGGGCGCCACAAGCGAACCGCTTCATCTTCTCTCACGACGTGTCCAACGGGGAGATGAGCTCCCTGGAGACCTTCGTGGCGAGCCTGGAGGAGTTCCAGCCGGAGCTAGTCGTCCTGTCAGGGTTCCACATGATGGAGGGCCAGGGCAGGGAGCTGTGGGGGGAGCGACTGAAAGAGGTCAGCGGCTCAAAAGAGCTCAGCGTGGTTTCCAGGGTTTGCCCCAGAAAACCTGCTATGCCCGATGGGAGGGGCGCTAGAGCAGTCAAGCAGCAGCACATTGTGTTTTGCGTTTAAAAAATGTTAAAAGTTTCAAAAACGCAGCGACTGCACAATTGGAGCACATCCCTCACTCCCTTTTCAATCCGTCAACTTTGAAAGAAACAGTATTTAAAAAAACGGTGTTATAAGCCTGGCAGCCCGCCAGGCTAATAATACATTGGGGGAAATCCTGGTGATTTCTAATGAAAACTTTCTGGATCTATTTCTGGATTTCTCCTTTTTGGTTTTCTTTCCCAGGCTGTAGCAACCATAGCTGATATCCCAAGGGGCATTCCCATCCACCTGGAGCTGGCCAGCATGACCGACAAAGACTTCATGAGCCGGATCATGCAGGAGGTACATGTGAGCAAAAGATTCCGTCCGTGAGAACAGATGCTCAATGGCTCCCTGAGGAACGCCGTGCGTTTAATTACAGCGTCTCTTCCTGTTAGCAGGTCTTGCCCATCGTCAGCTCCGTCGGCCTGAACGAGCAGGAGCTGCTCTTCCTGTCGCAGGCCGGGGACGGCCCGCACGCCGCTCTGCCCGCGTGGAAGGGCGTCCCCGACGTGGGGCGGGTCGGCGACATCCTCTACTGGGTCCTGGAGCGGCACGGCCGCACCGATCCGTCATCGGAGTCCGACCTCACCCGCATCCACTTTCACACTCTGGCCTATCACATTTTAGTCACAGTGGACGGCTACTGGGGGAACCAGGCGGCGGCGGTGATGGCGGGAGCCCGGGTGGCCAGCAGCCAGGCCTGCGGCCTGCGGACCGTGGACGTCAGCAAGGTGGAGCTCAAGGCGCCGCTGGAGTTCCTCACCTCTCACTTAGAGCCGCGGGAGCGGCTGTCGCTGAAGCCGGAGGAGCCCGTTGCTGTGTGGCGGCGAGGGAACATCACCTTCCACCTGACGCCTGTGCTAGTCTGCAAGAGACCCCTCCGGACAGTGGGGCTGGGCGACGCCATCTCTGCGGAGGGACTAGTTTACTCCGAATTAACGAGGCAGCATCCGTTTTAGAGGCTCGACCACGCTAATGCTAACAGGAGGAGCTAAATACAACCGGGAAACTCTCTCACCTCAGAGCCAGATTAGTGTCCCAATTCAGGTTCCTTTTGCCCCAAAGATCTGTTCTGTTTAATTGATCAGTGTGAAATCCTCCCTGATTATGATGATGATGATGATGATGATGTCGTCCCCCGACCTCCTTAAAGAGGCAGGCAGAACTGGATCTCTATGAGCCGCCACGCAGCCGGACTCGACGCACTGTGCACCGCTCCAAGCCATCTCCCCAAACTCCAAAGAGTTTAACCGTCACAGCTATGTTTTCTTTCACCTGCATATCTTCTAGTATGCTGTGCCTTCAATATTATTAAATCCTTTATTCATATTTTATAGGAAAACGGTATGAAACTCTAGGTTAGCGTTGCCTTTTTGACAGAGGTACTGCGTAAACTTGAAACTTTGTGGTGGAAATCCAATTGAGAAATCCTTTTGGGTGCGTTCACATCTAACGTATACTTGAACGTTCGTCTTATTCTGGTCATCAACCATTTCTGAGTGCTTGACTTCAACCAGTCTGACCAACTAGATCATTTTTCTAATGGTTAGATTATAACGGGGTTCCTTTACGGTCTGGAAAATTTTGAAAACGTATAAAATGTGCAAATTTTCCAAGTGTAGATAATAAGGGAACATTTTCTCTTCCATGCTTTATTCCTTGTTCTCTTACAGCTAAAGTATGCAACTTTAAAAAAAAAAAAAGAAGTGTTTTACATATTTGCTAAAACTGTCACCATGTGGTGACACTGTAATATGAGATGGATAATATATGGAAGAAAATTATCTCCTGCCTGAGCTTTTATTGTGATCTGTAGAAATGCACGACTCCCGTTCAAAAACAACCAATCAGAGCCAGAAGGAGGGTCTTAGCGCTGTTAATCAAGCCTATGTATTTGCCGAATATTCACTAAATGGTGTAGAAACAACTTATCTCCTGTCACAGCAGGCTGCTAACCAATCCTAACCAGCACGAGCATTCATAACAGGCTAGCTGAAGCATAGCAGGTTAGCATGTGGCAATCATTCTCCACAAGGAGAATGATTGGCATTTCTAAGGCCCGCCTCCTGGCTCTGATTGGTTGTTTCTGATTAGCACTGGAAGGAGGCAGAGGAGCTTAACAGTTTAAACAAATGTGTAAAAAATATATATATATTTTTTTTTTTTAATTAAAGTTACATACTGCAGCTTTAACTAGATAATAAAGACAAAAATAGAAAAGATAGGCATCAAAACTATTTTTTTTTAAATTTGTGTTAAGTTTAGGATTTTACAGTCCAGATCTTATGGATTTCGAAACATTTCAAAGAAGTGAAATAACCCTTTACTTCTTTTTCACCATGTTCCGCATTGTGTCGTGTCATGCTTTTATTTAACATGCAGATTACAGCATCCAACTAGCTAAATGTTCAGAATCTGATGCAGTTTGTGGGCAAATCTTAAGACTTGCGTGGAGGTTTGAACTGGAAAACGGGTAGGAATCCTGTTTTTTCTGTGTTTTCATTGTTTGACCAAAACACTCCCTCTATAGCAAAAAGATCTGAGCTTTATAGCTCGATAGCAGTCTTTTTTTCTGTAGTACACTAGTATAGCCAGAGAACAGCTGTTTTAAGTGTTTTTCTGAAGCGGGTTCTTCTTCCTTGGCCTAAATATCAGTCTATATGCCAATGCCAGCTAATTAATGTGAAGGTTCTCATATGGATATTGGATGTTAAGATGGCGTGCATTAACAAATCACGACTCTTATCAGATACTTTGTGGTGTTGTCCTTTTCGCTAAGTGTGTTCCCTTTTTTGATGACACAGTTATAAAACATGATTTATGAAAAAAAAATGCTATTCTTACTCAAGAAGACTCATGTTAGGCATACACAACACTCCATTTGTTTACCTGAGACTGCCTCCGAAGGCATGCAATAATCATAGTCTTAATGCAAACCTGTCATGAAAAAGTTCACGCAGCGTTTTAGTTCGGAAAAGGGGATTCTTTGCACTAGTAAAGGTAGGTGGCGGGAGAGCCTGCGGAGGTGAATGTAACCTTAACCTCCCATTTTTTTTATTATTAGCTGTATTTTTGCAAGCACAATCTGTTCCTCCTTACTTATTTTGTTGTCAGTGTCATGTTTCATTCCCTTGTAGGTTGTCATTAAAATGTGGATGGAGGAAAATGGGTGGTTTGAGTTCCTTTTTATTTATTTATTTTTTTAAGAGCTTGATCTGGGGTTTTTTAATTATTTTTATTTTTAAACAAAATTTTTAAATGATCAAAATCTATTGTAATCTTTGGAGTTATGTTTTAAATAAACCAGCGGGGTTTTATTTCACATTTCGTTAATACTACAACCACTTACCTCCATGTTTTAAAACTGACTTTGAGACAGACCAATGAAATGTAGTAGTGAAATTAAGAAAAAAAAATTTACACATAGTTTGGCACACATTTATATTCAATCCGTTTACTCTGATATCCCTAAATAATTGAATTCATTGAAGTGATTTCAGAGGTCAACTAATTAGTAACGCTGTCAACGCGACATAATTCATTATTATTTGGATGTGTAAATGAAAATAATATGACGCTGCTGTCCATTCATACATAATTTTAATAGAACAGAATATAAGAATTAAGGGACTTTTGTTTATATGGATTCCTTACTCCACGTTTTTTCTCATAAAACTTTATTACGCGTCTGCATCCAATTGGCTGAAACGTTCTAAGCCGTGAGCCAATCACAGCTTCCCACCACGGTGAAATCCCGCCCCTGCGTCCACGAAGCTGAGCCTCCTGGTTCCCGTAGGTCGAAGACCCTCCCCACCCTGAAGCTTGCGCTCCGACCCTCCCACGGAGTTTATATAAAGCTAGCTCAACCAACTGTGTCTCCTGGCTAAGTCTTTCCCCCCTTTCTCTTGTTGATGGTGAGGTTCTGTGAAAGAAGGATGAAGTTCTTCGTCGCTGTCACCGTCATTGTGGGATCGCTGCTGTTTCTCGGTTTCCCTAATGGCTCTTCGGCTGACGAGAAGAAGAAAGGCCCCAAAGTAACTGCAAAGGTATGGGTTAGCTGCAGGCTAGCTTTCATAAAGGGGGGTGAAAGGAAAAAAAAAAAATCAAGGCTCTTCCTCGTTGCTAACCGGTAGCATGGAAAGCCACGTCACGGAGACGCTAGCTGCTGGCCAGCTAACACGGGGTTAGCTCACGACTAATACTTGTGGGAAAAGACGCTAACTTTGTAGCTGAGGCTAAGGGAAATAAAGTCTAGGCGCATCCTGTCAGATCTGAGTCGCAGGAAATGAACTGGACACGAGTTTGGCTCCGCCATGGCTCAGCTGTTGACCCCGGCCTTGTGTCTGCAGCAGATTGTCCACGTCTGCAAATTCAAGACAGCAGAGTGGTCGTCTTTAGTGGTGTTGAGCTGGCATGCAAAGTATAGAAGGCAAGGATTGAGTCTGATGTTACATGTGTCCCTATAACCTTTGTAAGAGACTGTTTTTTTTTTTTTTTTACTATTCTTGTGTTGCGTTAACTTAAAAGATAATCCAGAAATCCGTTTAAAAAAGAAAAATCGTGCTAAGTTTTGATGCCTGAAATAAAGAGCCTATTGATGCCTTGATGGGGGGTTCTCTGTCAAGATTCATATTTTCTTTGGAAGCAATGAAGTAGATGGGAACTAATTATCTGGCTTTGTGACAAAGTCAGCCACAAACCCAGCTGAAACGTTTATAGAACAAAATTCTGGTGTACTGACAAACATCTCCTCACAACTAGTGAGTTTTCATTTTTGCACTAAAGTTTGAGATTGCCCGGACCGTTTCAACACCTGGCTCTTGACTATTGGCCAAAAAGTACAGATTTTAGTTTCATCCGACTAGAGAAAATTCCTCCCCACCCAACGCCTCGTTTCCACTGAGCGTACTTCCTTTGTGTTTTCCATTGTAAAAACGGCTGATGCATCCGATCCGTACCCCACCATTCCTGGACTCCCTTCAGTTATATGAATATAGGACAATGGTACGGTTAGGGTGGTGCATTGGCGTCAGACAACACAGCCCATTAATTGGGAGACAGAAAAACGTCACAGTTTGCAACAAGCACGAAAAAAAAGCAATGCGTCACGTTTATCGTCGCACTAGTGTGACACGTTTGGCGTTTGGGTGGAAACGCTCTCCTGAATACGCCGGACCATAAAACGGCTTACCACATCGACCATGTCGTACCGGTCCATGGAAACGAGGCACGCGTGTCTCGTGCCAAGCTACAAGTGGGCTTTCTGGCAATACCTTTTTTGTATTGCCACTCTTTACATGAATGTCAGTTTAAGTTCACAACTTGCAGTTGTCATCTAAACAGACTCTTCCACCTGACTTCTGGTCTGCCACAACATCTTAATATTGTGTTAAGTGACCTAGTATGGAAGACTTTGACATCAGCATCAGTAGTTGACTGAAAAGAATCTATTGGACCACTTCCAAAACATTTAGAGAACCTTTGCTCCGTCATATCGGCCCACCAATATAGCCTCAGTGTTGGTGTGTCATGACGTATTTGTCTAAACTTAAGGTTGTGTCTCTCTCTGTCTAGGTTTACTTTGACATCAGAATTGGAGATGAAGATGTGGGAACTGTCGTCATCGGCGTCTTTGGCAAAACTGTTCCCAAAACCGTTGACAACTTTGTCGCCCTGGCAACAGGAGAGGTGAGCAATATGGAGACTCGTCATTGTTTGCCGTCTACTTTTGTGAAATTGTCAGGATTGGTATTCTAAAGACAAAAACCATCAGATTTGTTGACTTGGTCCAGCTTTTCGGACACACTTGAAGCTGGTGTAGTTCCAGACGTTTGGAGCATTGCTTACGTTGCTGTTTGCTTCGGTTAAACAGAAAGGATTCGGTTACAAGGGCAGCAAGTTCCACAGAGTCATCAAGCAGTTCATGATCCAGGGCGGAGACTTCACCAGAGGAGACGGCACTGGAGGTAAACACCAAACAATGTCATTTACATGTCAAAACGATGAGATGGTTCAGGTGTCAAAACCCAAGAAAGTACAATTTAAAACTGCAGTACAAGTCTATGAATGGTACAAAACTCATTTTCTTTTCTGAATGAAGGCAAGAGCATCTATGGAGACCGTTTCCCTGACGAGAACTTCAAGCTGAAGCACTACGGCCCCGGCTGGCTCAGCATGGCCAACGCCGGCAAAGACACAAACGGCTCCCAGTTCTTCATCACCACAGTCCAGACGCCGTGGTTGGACAGCAAACACGTAGTCTTCGGGAAAGTTCTGGAAGGCATGGTGGGTGTCAGAAGGAAATCTTCACTCCTGCCTCATCTTGGGTTTTCGTGTTTTTACAAATGAATCCATTTCTTTGAAACCTTTTTTTTCCTCTGCTAGGATGTCGTCACGAAAATCGAGAACACAAAGACAGACGGTCGCGACAAACCTCTCAAAGACGTCACCATCCACGACTGCGGCAAGATCGAGGTGGAGAAGCCATTTGCAGTCGCCAAGGAGTAGAGCGCAACTCGTTAAAACGGGCGGGTTGGGGTTGAGGGGGGTGTGGGGGGACGGATGGACCGGGGTTGTGATGTGGGGCCACTTTTTTATTTTTATTTAATTTTTTTTGTCAGTAAAAACGCTGCAGTCTGGAGGGAAAGAGAGAGTACATTATGTGTTGGTTGGCTGCCATCTTAATGCACCAGAACAACGATAATGCAGTCATGAGTCTGGGTCCACTTTACCAACAAGCATTCCAAGGTGCACTTAACTGATCATTGTTGGGCTATTTTGTAAAAAAAACCAAAATGAAATGAAAATGATGGGAAATAAAGGTTCCATGTTTTGGTAAATCACTGTAAGCTTTATGTTTGAATACAAATACCTTCTATTAGTTTATAAAGTCACCCTGTACACTGTAGTTACTGTTAGCTGCCACAAGGTTAGTGTATGTCTTGTGGGGCGACTGGCTGTGTGGATAGAGTAGTCGTCTTGTGATCGGAAGGTTGTAAGTTTGATTCCAACTTCCTCCTGCCATATGTCGAGGCAAGGCACTTAACCCTATATTGTATAAATGTGTGTGTTTGAACTGACTATAAAGCGCGGAGTGGTCAAAATGATTGGAACAGGGCTATATAAGTTTGGTTCATTTACCATTTATTGGCACTAGGGGGTGCTGTTTACCTAATTTCAACTGGTTTATTACTGTGGCTCACTTTGTAAATGCTTAATAAGCAGGAGAGAAATGCAAGAAAATGATTAATATGCTGTTAAAGTTTATATTTACTTATATTTGAACAATTCTACATTCATAACATGCTATAACTAATGTAACCAATTAAAGGAAAAGGTTACTATATTTCAACTTTAAAATAGATTATTTTGCCTTTGGACAGCAACTTTTTAGCAAAACCTCACTTCAAACACCTCAAATTATCTCTAAGAATTATTGACTTGATTTCATGTTGAAATTCACAGTTTTACATTTGACTTCCAAAGACACGGATTCCAAGATGGAGACAGCAGGCGTGGAGCTGATGTCGGTATGCCAAAGTTTTGTAAATATTGTGGTTTTTTGAGACCATTTTCAAGCAATATATTGATAATGGCATAATAATAATAACGCAAGTCTGCCCTCTCGAAGACTGATGAACCTTAATTTTGTAAGGAAACCCCGACGCTGCAACTGGAAGACATTTTTAAAACACTACAATCAAAACTAAAAAAAACCACACAAAACCGTAAATAAAACAGATTTTTGACGTCTCTTAACAAATCTGTCCTTCAAAAAATATTAATTAGAATGGAAATGATGGGAGTTAATTTTACTCACGGTTTTCACTTATAAGTCCTGTTTGGTACTTTAGTCTGGGTGTATCTTGATTAAATGTTACAGAAGCAATTCATTCGGTCACAAATACTGAGCCGTCTCATTCTGACGGGGTAATCTGCCTCGTGTCAGTGCGTTCTTTTATGTGAAGAACGTTCAGCAGTTACAGTTCTCAGACGGATCAGCAGAGGGCGCCTCTTCACCAGAAGCAAGCTCCCGTCACACAGCGCAGTTGCATGTTTGTGGTTTTCCGTAATTTCACTACAGTTCTGTTTTTATTTTTTAAAACGGGTTCTGTGTCACTTTTGCCTCGCATTGGGTAAGTCTTGGTGAAAATCCGGGTTGGTTAATTTCCTTTTGATGCCATGCCACCAACACAGTGTTGCTTAGTTAACATTAGATGCTCTTTCCTGCGATTGTCTGAATCTTCCTGATCCTTCTTTAAGGCCGTTACAGTAAACTCTATTGTCACATCGGCGCATAAAAATAGCAGTTACTGTTAACAATTCACCCCTTTGACACAGAAATACAACTTAGTGTCGCGGATCTCGCTACACAACCAAGATGTCCCGTTTCAAAATCGGCCACGAGACTCGCGAGATGAAGACATGGAGTGGAAATGGTCCAAAAATAACACCACTGAGTTCCTGAAACAGGCACAACAGAGGCAGCACTTTCCAAACGGATACACGCATCACTCCCTTCCAGAATCTTCTCTGTGTTTTACTGTACTCATGACAATGTTGCCCTGCTTTCCACCGCAATCTGTTAAAAAATAATTAACTCATTGTTCACTTATTTCATTTATTCTATGGGTTTTATGTTTTTTGGTGATCTATGCATTGATTCCATGATTTTTTATTTTTTTTTTGGTGTATTTTAGTGAACACAAACACCTGAGATATAGGTTTTTTACCAACAAACCAACAAAAGAGTTGCTTTTTTTTCCTCCCAGGTCTTGTCAAAAATGTTTTAGATGTAGTTGAAGTTCAGTGTTATTTCACACAGATGGCATCTGGAGATGTGTGAAATTTGAGAATGTCTATGATATCAGTAAATTGTTTGGACAGAAAATAAGTATTTGTTTGTATATATGTATTTGTTGCCATTATATGTTGAAGACCTTTGACATTCATATCAGGTGTAAGCTTATATGTTACTGGAAGCATAATATTATCTCATGACTGAGGTTGTTTTGCACATGAGTGCTTTTTAAAAACATTTAAGCAGTATATTGTTGGCAGGGTTGGTTTTTAGTAGGAAGAAACACAATCCGTTTTCTTATTGGCTGCATAATGGGAAGTCCACCTCTGATTGGCTGATTAGCCCCTCATGACATCTCCTTCCTCAGTAGGCTTGCCTTTATTGAAGTTTTGGAGCTGAAAGTCTTTGAATCCTATTTCTTTAAAGTGACGATCTTGTTCAATGTTACATCTATAACCAGTTTTGATTAAAATATTTTTGAACATTCATTCTATCGTCAGCTTCCCTTTATGTTTGTAGAGTGGAATTATTGTGGCGTCCTCGTACCTTTTATTTGTATGTTTTCTATTTTGTAAATAATCATCAATAGTGGTAAGCAGATTTTAGTTTCATGATCCAAATTAAACATTTATCTTGAGAAATATACAGACATAGCCTTTTGCTTCTTTTTAATGTGGCATCAATCACTCAATGGAAAATAACAAACAAAAAGAATCCTTCATCCTTCAGACCGGCTTTCAAATTATGAGTCAGATCATTTAAATGATACAACATCGCAGATCCCAAGAGAAACGCTGTCTCAGTTAGTTGTACGGAGAAAATACAAGGCACAAATATCAAATGTTGTTATAGACACCTGTCCTGGTTTCAGTGTTGCAGAAAAGCACACAGATTTAATGGTAGCCAGTGCAGTTTTTAAGATGGCAACTTTTGCAGTGCCGCTCATCCATATTTTAGTGACGGACCAGAAAGCGTTCTCTGCACACTTCACAGGACGCTGGTACTGAACAAGTCCCGACTCCTCCCCCAAGCAGAACCTGTGGAGAATTTAGAAACAACAAACAAACCAGATCTTCAAAATGCAGCTCGAGATGTAAGTGAAGAGCTACATATTTAAAGGCTCATGAAAAAGAAAAGTATTGTTTATTGCTGAATAAGATTTGTATTGTCCCATTTAGATGTGACCTATAGGAAATAGTTAAAGTTTTCGTGAATGCTTTTTAAAAAAAAACAAAATTTAGCATTATAGTTCAGGAACAAACCAGCTGATGAGCAGATTTCCATTATATTACACCGATAACATCGTCTTCACTGACTGAAACTAGATGAGTAGACGTGAACAGCCATGTTATGCTCTTGCTACTTCACAGATAAACACCCGGACTCAGATTTCCCAAAGCTGGAAAAGTCCAGCTTTAATTTCAGAGGTGGCGTAGAATGAGGTTGTCTAATTATAGAGGAGCAAGCTATGATTGGTGGATGATTTAGAGAGATTATCCTTACATCACCCTGTCATGTTTTGATTTAATTGGAGAACGCAAGGAATTTAGATTTGAATCACTGGGCTTCATCTGCCCCTTAAGCCACAATGTCAACAGAGCCACTGAAACCAGACACAACTACCACTGGGTTTTACTGGGATTTTATGTGATTGACCAGGGGCGGTTCTAGACGGGGGCTAACGGGGGCCACTACTGGAGCCCCGTGGCTTTAAAACAAAAAATGTTAAAAAAATAAAATAGACTGCCTGGGTACGTTTTCTTCAACATCTCGGGATGTTGGTGTTTATATAAAATGCTAAAAAAATATCCTTTATTTCCTCTTATGTGTTTTTTTTTTATCACTCATGTATGGCTGAAACGGTTAATCGCACGAATCGTGATGCATCGAATATTGAAATAATCGGCAATCAATAGATTAGTAATCTCTTAATTATTAACCGACGTATAAAGATTCAAAAAAAGGCTGTTTGGTATAAAAAAAAATAATTGAGCCAAACTGTACAAAAATATATACATTTTGCATTTAAAATAAAAACACCTGTGTTTTAGCCAAAGCTTCACAAGTGGGGTAGTTTTAATTTCACTTGGTTCAGATTTTAGGCAATAAAATGTTTATTTTCTAAATTAAAGTAGCATCTTTTAATGTATTTCTAATATTGTGTAAAAATACTTAAGTTTTTACATGACAAATCTGTAGAGTGTGCCATTTTTAAGATGATTAATTGATTGGTCACTAGAATAATCGATTACTCGATTACTCTAATATTCATTGGTTGCAGCCCACACTCCTATCACAAAATGAAAATCAAATATTACATTGAATAAAACATTCAAGGCCTTCATTTCTTGTAATTCTGATGATTGTGGCTTCTCGTCTTCATCTCACCTTCAACGTCACAAAACATGAAAAGGTTAGAGGCTACCTTTGTATTGTACCGTCTTGTGTTTTGTTTTGACGTACGTTTCCTTGAGTAAGTGGCTGCCAGCGGTTTAGCCAAACAAACCCCTTTCGGTCCAGTTCCAGATGGCTGTCTCTGTTTTGCCCAGATCCACTGAGGCAGCCAGTGACTCACCAGGAGCAGAAATATGGAAAGAATTCCCTGGAGTTGGCACAACCGTGCTTTCGGTTAAACCCTCTGTTGTTCGGTTTGCCCTCATTTGTGGTGACTGGGGATTTGTCCGGCGAAACCGTGTTATTCTTCACCTTTACTGCCCCTGCTGGGTGAACCATGGCCGGCCGGACATATCTGGCATAGCTACTGGAACCGGCTTTGTCAGAGAGATTAAAGGAACACAGGAGGGAATCACAACAAGAAATGCGGACTCATTCTGGGACACAGGAATCATCCACAAGCGTTCAAATCCTGCTCTTTTTTTTGTCAATGAGCAATGCTTTACTTTCTCTCCCCCCCCACACACACACACACAGAGTCATGTTTTCATCACTTGTGGGGACTTCACATTGACTTCCATTAATTTCTACAGCCTAACCCTTACCATAATCCTAACCCTAAACCTAACCATCACAGACCTAACCACTAACCCAAAAACAACAATTTCCCTCGTGGGGACTAAGAAAATGTCCTCACAAGGAGCAATGGTCCCCATAACCCCACATTGTAGACAGTAATATGTTCCCATAAGGATATAAAAACTGGTACACACACACACACACACACACACACACACACACACGATCAATACGTAGCATGAGATTCTCAGCAAAACGAGGCCATTCAATGTGACTACATACAAGCAAACAATCCAATTTATTGACTCAAATATGTCGCTTTCTACTGCTATCAGCTCATGAATAAAGTCTGTACATGTTTGGGACAGCAAATGAAACCCAACAACAGTAATTCTGGACCACGAGCCCAACAAACGGTTAGGGTCTTATTGAATTGGGACAACGACTAAAGGAAGGAATATCTGATTAGGTTTTACTCTGATAATTTGATTAAGTTGGACACATTGACCTGCATTTGCAAAGCTCAGGACAAAAACAGAACATAGACTTTCATTCCAGGTTCGTTGGCTCCTTGGAAAAAGAAAAAATCCCTTTCTCAGGTAGAAAAGGATTTTTCCCCCTAGGAACATGATACCCGAAGTTGGGTGGAGTAACTAAAAATTGTACTCAAGTAAGAGTAGAACTGCTTCACCATATTTTTACTCGAGTAAAAGTAAAATGTAGCAGTCCAAGAAATTCATCAAGAGTAAAAATGTATTTGGCAAAAAAAAAAAAAAAAAAAAAAGCTATTCAAGTACTGAGTAACTGATGAAAACAATCACTTAATGGTTAAAAGTTACATCATCGGACGGACTAAAATATAAAATTATGAGGTATTTTAAAGAAAAAAAAAATCTCCAATCAGTTTCTTTGAGTGTAAGACTTATAAAGATGTCATGATGGTAGTTTTTAACAAGCCCACATGCAGAACACAAGACAGGAGAGGTAGGATCAGTGTTAAATGATTTAATAATGATCACACAATTATCAGCGAGAATCAGGATGGTCTGGTCCAGGGGCAAAGACAGTGACGGCAACAATGGTTCACTACGAGGAAAGAGCAGAGTGGTGAGTTCAGGGGTCGTGGGAAGAAAGGAAATCTTTCTGGGAAAAACAGGCTGATCTTACTTGTTGCAGATGAACGGAGTCTTGGAGGGGAAACAAAGTATGTCCGGGGTCTCGGTTCTTGGTGGGTCCAAGAACAACGGAGGAGTGCGGCGGGCAGCGGACAGGTAGGCTCGGGTGCAGCGGAGAGACGGAGGAGTGGTACGGCCGCCAGCCGTGGGGGTCCAGGAGATAATTGCAAAACAACGGAGAGGTGAGTCTGGGAACTCGGGCAACCTGTGGATACTTTCCACGGCGTCACGAGGGTGGTTCATAAACCAGGAATTCAACCGGGATCTCATCAAAGGATCACCTAAAAGGCAACGGAGTAAACAAAGATAATTACTAGAATGTTCAAGACAACTAGAAACACAGAGACGGGCTCAGGGGGCTCAGAGGTACCGTGACTGGCTAACACTCAGGCGACGCTGGACTGGCGGCCAACTCCTTAAGTCTGCGCCGCTGATGAAGATGATCACGAACAGCTGCGGATAATAATGCACCGCACTCCAACCGGAACCTGTCGCCATCTGGTGGTAAAAGGTAATAAGGGTGCACAGGAACTCCCACCATGCAGCCAGAACCCCGGAACATAACAAAAGAGGTGCAGGTGTGTGTCTGTGTCTGGTGAGTTTTTGGTTAAAATAATGTTTGTTCTTCATTCAATGGGTAGAGAATCCAAACATTTTACCCAAGTGAGACCAGTGATACTTCATAATAAAATGACTCAAGTAAAAGTAAAAAGTTCAGCGTAGTAAAAATACTCTTAGATGTACATCATCTTTTCCCCCAAATGTTACTCAAGTAAATGTAGCTGAGTAAATGTAACGAGCTCCTACCCAGTTCTGGTGATCGCCATCTTCAGTGGAGATGTAAACGCTCTCCTGAATACACCGGATCATAAACACCGACCTGGGCCGTACCGAAACGAAGCTATCGGGACTTTAGCCTGAATAATTCTTCAAAACAACTACAATCTAAATATTGCAAACATATTTTATATTATGCATTCATATTGCCAAAGCTCTTAGTACTGTCATCTTTTTCTCTTCTTTTTTTTTTTTGGAAGTAGGGATTTTGGCAAAAAAAAAGAAAAAAAGTCCTTTTCATTGTAACTGTCCAAACATGACGTAAAACACACAGGTTTCCTTGAGTGTTGTAACGCAAACAAGTGGAAGGACTTGGAAGAAGATGAATGACAAAAAAATCAGCAATCAATCAAGAAACTTTGAAAGAACTTCAGAAATCTTCTAATCAAGATTTCAGGCGACCAAAGGACAGCCTGGCTCCTCGGAAGCAAACCCTGCAGAAATATTTGGTCGTTTAAAGCTTTTACAATACTTTTTGGGTGCTAGCGCCGTGACAAAAAGATACAAACTCGCTGCCTTTCACGTATTTCTTGTGTAAGACAATGGAGCCTGGCCTGAATTAGCACGCACTCTCAGTGGTCTTCCTGTCCGGAGTTGTGAGCAAGCAGCAGCTCTGGAGGAAGGGCAGGAGATCGTGGGAACCCGCATGTCAACACAGCTCGGGCCACGTCCTGCAGAAAGTTCCTCCCGCTCGGAGAACAACAAACCTCTACGAGCCGAAACAGAAACAGAGGGAGGAGGGGGGGACAAGCAGAAAGGAAACTGGTGAACAATGCAGGAATGGACGTGACACGGCTTCTCTGCTATAAACTGGGTGGGAACCCAACGTTGGTTGTACTACTTTCAAAAACTCATTGAGAAAAAAAAATCCTCTATTCCCACTGTGACATTTCCCACGTTGCGGCTTGTATTGTATAGTTAGACTTGTCTTGTTGATCTGTTTCCTCTCTGACTCGTACATGTTTGTATTTCCTTATCTTTGTGGACATGACTTGGGGCTGTTGTTATTTTGAACTTGAACTTGACTTTTATTCAGACCTCTCATGCAGCCAAAATTGACAGTGTGTTAAACAGTGTCTTGCGAAAGCATTTGTCTCTGTTGACGGTTTCATTTTTTTTTTCTTTTCTCTTGTTACAGGCACAAATTTTGGCGTATTTTATTCGGACTTGGATCCTAATTCGACAACGTTGTTATTCAACTTTATTAGAATGTGAAAAAAAACAACACATTTGCCAATAAAACAGTTTTGTACTAGGATATGTGGTCTTTCAGCTGTGTCAAAATAGATATTTTTTGCAAAACTGCGTCAGATGAGTCACTTGGTTAACAGTCGGATATTAACTAGTGGGAAAAACAACAAAGAAGACCACAGGAAGTGGTAGCAGGACGATGGTTTGTTTTTGTGTTGTTTTTTTCTGGACAATGTGCAGCTGGCTCCAGCAGAGCTCTCACAGCATCACACAGTTCATAAAAAGTTGTGCGTCTTTCCAATGTGTTAAATCCGTAGCCCTTCTGTAAAATCGGCGGCTACAGTTTCCCCAAAATGCTGCTCCAACGCCTCAAAAAAAGACGCCGGTGTCTCCTCTGATTGGCTGATAGATGATGAGCGCTAACTCCATTGCTGAATTATGAATATATCTCATGGAACTGTTTACATCCATCGCTGCCATGATTTTTAATGACTTATCACATGAACAAACTTATTCATGTATGATTTTATTTTTATTTCTTATTTAATGGAAACACTGCAATGGCAAAATTGTGTTTTTCCCCCCCGCCTTAGCAGAATACCGACAAGGATTTGTGCACATTTACAATGAAAATGTATCTATTGTGACTGTTTGTACCGATTCTAAACCTCGTCAGCTCAGGGCCGCTTCCAACCAGTTTGATGTGAACATTGTTTCCGGGTACGGAATACGTTTATGTAGTCATAAAAATGTACCTTAGCACAAATGTGTCTGATGGATGTCTGCTTTGAGTTCGCTGGAGTCCCCCAACTATGTGGGGGCGGAGGCGGGTGTGCAGTGTTAACTTACCACAACACACAGTGCTTAACAATCTAAACCTAAAAGTTTTGTTTTGGTCTGACTGAACAACTCTAAGGTCTTTACATGCAGCCAAAATGCAGGATTCCCAGGAAGTCTTTAGGAAAGGTCCCCACTACATATTTCTCGGACACCATGTGGGAAAACAAACAAAAAAAAAAACGTTCTCAAGAACGAGCTGCAAGATCTTCCAAGTATAAAATGACACCAATTTGTTCTTGCAGCCATATGAGAGAGGACAAGGGAGTTTTTTTATTGTCTTGATGCCTGTTAATCCAGCCTCACCTCCTCTTCTTTTCAACATCTCTGTCTCAGCTTGACGAATATAATTAGAAGTGTAGGTAGGAACTGAAATCACAGGAGATAACGACTTCCACGTTTCCTGAAATAGACAACGCGTCGTCGCAGCTCAGAAAACGTCGCTAATTAAAGTCACTTACCCCTTTGGCCCCGGATGCATACTTCAGGGGACGTGATAAGGCTGTTGTTAAGTGCTCTGCATGAGACAATAAAAGTGATGCTGCACTCTTGCACGTCTGGAGCGGCTGAGTAAAAGCAGCTCCACCGAGTTATTCTGACTCGCTACTTCTGGAGGTTGTGTAAGCTGGATGAAATATTTATCCATGTGTTCTCGCGGAGGCAACGGATGTGGTGCCACGTCCTCCATGTCATCTAGTTTGAGATGCATGAAGGAAGGAATTCAAATGCATCTGTTCATCCAATATTTATAGGCCATCATAGCCACCAGCTCGTTCTGTTGGCGCTGAAAGTCTTCTCAGACCTTTCCAGTGTGTGAACAGGGCCGGTGGACGGAAACGGGATAGCAGGACTTATGTAATGAAACAAAAAGCTATGGGGGCAAGAGAGGCTTCTTTTAGAAACGGCAGCTCTGTTTGCAACTGAAGGTACCAGTCGATGAAAAGCCAGATGGAGAGATTACCCACTTACACACTTCCCTCGATTTGCGTCAGCTGATACCAGAAAAGATAGCCACTCCGCAACCCAAACCGCTGCCACTGGAACCATTTGAAAATGCCTCCCAAAAATGTTGATGTACCCCGAAATGTTTCACCGAAACTTTAACATATGGCAACCACTAAGTCCGGTACACTCTGTTTGATTGGGGACGAAAATTGTAACATTTGTTAAATTTTCAGCTGGTGCGGTTCGCTTTCACACGACACTGTGCCCAACGATCCAAACCCTTTGAAGAACCTGTTACCCTCCTCGCCTGTGGTGTCGCTGGACCAAGAATCACATCACTAAAACCTCTGAAGAAGACATGAGCACAACTTCCATCTTCACAAAATCTTAACAAAAATAGGACAGTGTCCGATTTTGCCGGTTGTAGGAATTCACTTTCGTCTTTGGTAAAAGACCAGGAGCGATTTCTCCTGCTAGCGCTGGACACATGCGTTTGTTTTCGTTATATTTACCCAGAATGCCGTGCGGTTTAGCTAGCTTCCTGCTTTTGGAGAGGTCTCCGGTCTGCTTGTGCATTCACAAGTCCTGCTTGATGCATTCAATCCGCACCAGAGTTCACTTTATTTTAACTCAGACCGAGGTTTGTTGGCTGTTTTTTTTTTTTTTAGTCCACATCAGAGTTCAATTGCATGTTTACACTTCCCCAAATGAACTGAACTTTTTAGGCAAACAGACTGGATTTTGTTAAAGCGGACTAAACAGGACTGGAGTGAATGCACTCTAACTTTTAACAGTTGTGCAAAATTTATATATGAATATCTGCACTCCCCTACCTCCTCCTGTGTGCACCTGTTCACAGCTGACGATGTGTGATTGATTGGTTGTGTATCGTCCTTCTGTGTGAGGCCTGACAACAGCATGTGCCTGATGACGAGATCAGCTGCTTACTCTACCAGGAAACAGTGAGACACTTCTGAGGGAGGGTGTTATGGCGAGACAATCAGCTTACGAAGCTACTGAGTGTGAGTGCGGGGAGAAGAGTGAATCACGCTGCAGGTGACGAGAGGACATTTTCTCTCGGGAAAGAAACTTCTCAAAGATTCAAATATATCGAAGTTTGTGGTTGTAATGTAACAAAATGGCTCCACATATCTGCATTTCTTCTCTCTGTGGACCCTCAGATGTCAGTGCACAGTTTGCACAGTGGATGATATTCCCTGAAAGGTCAAATTCATGAACAACTTCAACGACTTTTTTTTTTTTTTTTTTTTTTTTGACGGTATTGCATTTTGAACATTGTTTCTTTTCCACGACTGATCTTGCAACACTAGATTCTCCTCCTTAAAGGAGCAGCAGTACTATATAAACCAGGGGTGCCCAAAGTCGGTCCTCGAGGGCCGGCATCCTGCATGTTTTAGTTCTCTCCCTATAGGTAGTAACAACCTTTTCAGCATGTCAATGTTCTTCTTAGGCCTTCTAACGAGCCATCATTGGATCCAGCTGCGTTAAACCAGGGAGAGAACTAAAACATACAGGATGCCGGCCCTCGAGGACCGACTTTGGACATCGCTGATATAAACTATACTTTATTGAGACTTTTCATGATGTTATAACGTTATTCCCTCATCAAAAACATACTTGGCGTGTTGCCTTGATTCTTTCATTTCTGTTTGGAAAAAAGAAAATCCTTTAATCTCCACTGCAACCATTCGGCTGTGCAAGACACATGGGTGGATCTAGCTCCGCCTTCGAGGATGTAGCTCCTCCTAAACGCTGCAATTTCCAAACAAAGGAGATTCCACCTCACAGACCAGCCCTCCTTAGTACCTTCAGACTAGCCAGTAGCAATTAGCAACCACCTGGTGGAACTGCGCATATGGAGCTACTTACCAGTGAAACTCTGGTAAAAACGTTAAAGGATTAATAGAGGAGCAATGTTGTGATGATTTCCTGAAGGCGGCGTTTCAGAAAGAGCAAGACTTTCTTAAAGAGACAGAGGCCCAATTTCAATGCGTTATGTTAAACGAAATTTTAAGTCAAATTTCTTTTAAGTCATATTTTCTATATAGAACATTTCTATAAGTGAAGGTAACATAGCCCCTTGATTATGTTATAAAATTGCACTATGTGCCTGGAAAATACAAAATACTGCCCACATATAATCCCCAAACACAACAAATATGATTGAGTAAAGAAGAGATTTTCAAAGAAAAGTCTTGTTCTGCCTCCTGAAATGTCTGTCTGTCTGTCCTTGACTGTGCCCAACTTGGCTCTGACTCTCAGCTAGGATCCGAACATAGACCCAGTTACATAAGGAAGAATGGAAAACAGCACCAGCACCAGGCAGATTATTGGATTTGTAACAAGATAGCAGCCTGGCTACTTGATCCCGTCACACACATCGCCGTGTGTGTGTGTGTGTGGGGGGGGGGTGTGGGCGTAGGCATGCGTGTGCGCATGTGTGTGCTAGAGGTCCAGCTTGCCTGGCCGAGCAAAAGGACGCGGGGGCACGAGGGGGTCATTACCGCCCGCCGGCCTTCATGGAACAGCTCCCTTTGTGATGTAACACAGGACACCACCTGCTGAGCGTGTCTAAATCACAGCACTGACCGTGGATTTCACAGAGTTTTCCTAAACTCACCACTTCAAACCCAAACATCACATCAGACTTGATGAGAAACGAGCTGCAGAGATGCATCCATGTTCAAAACAACATTTCTGCCCTTTTGGTGAATGAGCTGCAGCAACATTAGCAAAAGGGCGAAGCCTGTTTACGGGATTTGCTCCTGTAATGAGAGGATGCGCCGTACCAAACGATCGGGCTGAAGGATCAGAAGGAGCCTGAAGTGGAAGCACTGATTGGATTTTGGAGGAAGTATAAATGATCATTAAGCAGATGTGGCCGACGAAAATCTAAAACAGGTCGGCTGTTAATATTGATTCTCCACAGCAAGGCCCATTCAACGACACACACGCTTCCTGAACGTCTCCAAATATATTACAGCAAGTTTTATTTTTTTTTTTTTTCAGAGTGGAAACCGTTCCAGAATCTCAGGAGCCCGACGGCCAGACTTGAATTAACCTGTGAGGTTAATTAAAGAAACCAGAGCCTCATAACATCATTGACTTCTAAAGAATTATGATGGAAAAACCAGCAGCGACGCCTACGCTAGAAAAAAAAACATCCAAAGCTTCGGAAAAGTTATTCACTTTTGCCCATTTTGTTACATTACAACCACAAATTTCAATGTAATCCCATTGATATTTCAACTTATAAACATACCCAACGGAGTGAATATCTGCGAAATCAAAGGAAGTATCTCTAAAGATACAAACCTGGTGTGTTGCTTTGATTCTTTCATTCATGTTTGAGAAATCCTTGAGCCTCTCCTGGCAGTAGTAAAAAACGCCAGGTGAACTGAGCACCATCTTCTCTGCAACTCGCTCCCCCACTCAGCTCCTTCAGACTAGCCAGCAGTGATTAGCAAACATCTGGCAGAACTGCGTGTCAGCTGAGCTTACTCTAAGTGAAATACTGGCATAAAATAGCCAGAGGAGGAGCCATGCTGCGATGACTTCCTGAAGGCGGAGTTTAAGAAAGAGCAGGAGCTTCTTAACAGAGGCCCTTCATTTTTAGTTATTTTCATATTTAGTTGTTGCTATTTCTGCACTCTTATCAAAGGAGATTTAGACTGAATGTTTGATCCATCAGGATGGTGGAATATATGGTGAAAATCCATTTTCTAAACAATGCAATTTGAAGTATGAAGTATATTTTCATTCTCATTTTATTGCTTATTTAATTCACTCAATAAATGTGAGTAGTTACAAAAAATGACGCGCTTTCTTCATACATTTTAAAATATTGCACTCTATCTGCATATAGTGGCAGTTAAGTGCTTTGGGGTTTTTATTTTTTTATGTTTATTTTTTTACATCACAGGCAAAGTAAACCATCGTCCTCCAACTATTTCCTGTTGTTTTCTTCTTTGTATTCTCCACCAGTAGTAAGTCCGGCTGTTGATAACATGACTCATGATGCAAAAAAAAAGTGTTTCCATTGTAGTTTTGCAAAATTACATCTATTTCAATACGTCAAAAACGTTTTAGGAATTGGCGCGTTTCCATTAAGCAAATTTATTTTCATAATTTCAATTTGCTCATTTCTATGATTACTGGAAACGCAGCTACTGTTCAATCAGACAAAGGCACTCATTTTGGAAACTGCACACTGTTGTGAGTTAACTGTGAAGTGCGGTGAAGTAAATACAGTGAATACACAGACCTCTGTCCACTGGTTCGCTGCTTTCCGCTGTGGGTAATCAGAACCTGAGCCCAATCTCAGGTGAAAGCTGATCATCTTTGTTTTCAGGACAAACTGTCAAACAACCAGCCTGCACAGCAACAGCTGAAGGGGAAGCCATCTGAAAACCAAACCGTCTCTTGCGTTTCAACGCGTCGCCTTGACGGGGCTGGAAGTGGCGCAGCCAGGTGACCCGGCCGGCGAACATGTGAACGCCACCGGACCTTTTATCGATCTTCGCGAAATGAATTAATCAGCAGGAGTTCAGGTGGGATGTTAGTAAGACTGATAGAAGATTTAATGAGAGGTTTTATGGGGTCAGTGCAGGAAAAAATAAATAAATAAAACTTATGTTCAGTTTTTTTTTTTTAAAGGTTTTATTGGCTCTAGTGGCCTTTATTTAATAGTTAATTCATAGGAAAGTGGGTAATGAGAGAAGGGGAAGACCTGTGGCAAATGTCACCAGGCCGGGAATTGAACCTGCGACAGCCACGTCGAGGACTAAGACCTCCATATGTGGGTTGTGCTTGACCCCTGTGCCACCACAGGACATCCTGAAAACTAATGCTTGGTTTTGAAATAATTCTTCTAACTTTCTGTTGTTCTAAAGAACATTTTAAAATCTGAAAAGTTTTTTGGGATACATTTGTATACTATGATGGCATACTAGAGCCACTGTTAAAAGAAAAAAAAGGAGTAAATTTTCTCCACAAAACTCAAAAATTGTTTAGATTGAGCTCAGAATTTTTTTTGTTTTAGAAATAAAAACCCAGCAACAATGAAGTTCCTGAGTTTGAAAGGTCAATAATATGTTAGGAAAAACTGAAGTGTTGAGGTTAATCTCAGAAAATATCTTTAAAACTCACAACAAACAAGGACATTTCTAAGCTTGAAATGTTGGAAATTTGCTAGAAAAAACCCTGAAAATTTTGGATCAACCTCAGAAATTTTTGAGAAACAACTCAGACATTTTTGACTTTTGAAACTTTAATTTCCTGATGGTTTTCTCAAGATAACGAGTTAATTTCCCAATGGGTTTCTAAAGTGACCAATTCAATCTCAATGATTAAATTGAGATCATTGCGTGTGTGTGTAGGTGTATGTGTGGGTGTGCGTGTGTGTGCTAAATCTCATTTAGTACACACACAAATCATATTGTGATGTCAAGATAACCGTCAGGAAAAATGATATGCGGAAAACTTTCACTCTTGGCTCAAGTTTAACACATCTTTAGCCTTAAATTGTTAATTTTTCTGAAAGAACAGGTTCACATCTGATGTTTGACATTAGATTAACTCTAATTAGCATTAGTAAAAAATTATACATCCAAGGCATAATTAATAATCACACACACCACGTGTAATATTTGGTTTGTACGAAGCACAGTGCTTTAGCTTCAGTGTACCATCCGCTTTGCAAAACACATCCTGGGAGTGAAGCAGCCTAATACCATGATGCTGCCACCACCATGCTCATCAATGCTCCAAATCTTAAAAGTCTCACTTTATCCTTCTTTCTACTGTGTTCCCAAAGCTGGGGTCCAGAAAATAACCTACATACCTAAAAATAGTAATAAGAAAGCCTATGCATTTTTTAAAAAGTGCAACAGACAAATAGACAGGTTTTGAAAATAATAAAAGCAATATATTGGTCAATAAATTTGCTGTTGATGCTGATTGCGTTGCCATTGTGCCACTTTTTCTCTGACTCAGTACAAATACTTGCACGCTCAGGCAATAGTCAGGGTCACGAGCCTCTTCCATTTTTATTTTGTGGGCCAAAGGCTTAAAAATTAGCGAGCCACTGCTCTAAAAAGCAACAAATTAGCTGCTTGTAAACTTTTGAGATGAACCTCTCAGCAAAAAAAAAAAAAAAAAAAGTCCCGTTATCATTTATTTATTCATTGTTTTTTTTTTTGTACAAATTATATATATATATAAAAAAAAAAAAGATGTAACTGTTGACACCAACTGTTTTGAGGCAGTAAAAACGAAGTTAACCTTTTACTGTAAGTTTTTATTTCCTGGAAGCCAAAAAAAAAAAAAAAAACAGCCCGAGGTGGATTACCCATGATGCTTTGCTGCAGCTTTAAAAGCCAGTGCTCCTGCGCTGCTCGCTGCAGACTGTGGACGAACAGCTGAGTGATGTAAGGTCCCTTCATGTAAACAAGCCACAACGACACTGAACTACCGACGGAGTTCGCTTCAGCTTGCGGATGGTTAACTTATCTGTGGGCTTCCTGTTGAAACGTAGCTGTTCTGGTTGTCGAAAAGGACTTAAAGAGCCGAGTTTCCTCGAAGCTAGCATGCTGAACACAGAGGAAAGGTAGGAAGTTGTTTTTAGTTTTTATTTTTCCATGTGACCACAGGTTAACCGCTGTTGGTGCCTGTTTTTGACCGTGTCCACTCAGTTTTGTTTTTCTCGTCGCATTAACTTTTAAGGAAACTATTAAATTGTTGAACTTGTTTGTTGCTCTCAAAGTAAACAGGCGAGATATCGACAAAAATAGCTGGAGGCGCTGTTCACAAACAAAGAAGCTAGTTAAAGTCCGAGGAGGAAGGAACTCCTGTTTTTATTTTCCTTTTTTTTTTACACTTTCACCAACAGGAATGAATAGAAGTGGAGATCTAGTTGTTTCTTTTTTTTTAGTTTTCAGTGTGGTGTTGGGTAGAAAGAAAAAGCCCTGAACCAGACTGCAACGGCTTCTAGTTTTGCCAAGTCGAAATAGTTTTCGGTGATTTTATGAAATACAGCAACAGCTTTCCTTTGGTTTCTCTCCCGTTTTACCCTGATGCCCAACTCTACGGTGATTAACTCTTTCTAATTCATCAACCTATTTCTTAACAACACAACATGCGTGTATATAAATGAAAAGTAAAATAACTCTGTTACTGAAACTGGACCCCAAAAATCGAGTGACCGATCAGGATTTTGTGGCCGATGTCCGATTTTTTAAAAATTATTATTTTCCCCCGAAACGTTTAGCTGCCGCTCCAAGTTGTAGCTAATTCAAAAATCTCTTCGAGACACATAAGAAGAAAAAGAACAGCGTTGATAATTTATTTGTAATCTTTCTGCTCTATGTGGTCAGAAGTTACTTTCAAATGAGTTAAAGACGAGTCAGGTGTGCAAAATTAAAACCAAAAAGACAAAATTAGATTTGACATTTTGTATAGGCAGTATCTACATGCAATTCCCTCCAAAAATAATTACTTGAGAAATTGCAAAATTCGACCAGCATTCCCAAATTCTGGATGTTCCATGAGAGACGGGAGCTCAAAGCACATCACACACATCACGTGATCAACAAACCAACCGAAGGCAAGTAGAATCATGGCTCGGCGTGATTCTCCAACTCATGATAATTCATGAGTTTTTCATGCGTTATTGCATGAATAAACTTATTCACGTGCAATTTTTAATTACGTTTCTTATTTAATGGAGACGCCGCAATTGCAAAATTGCGTCTTTTCAACATTAGTGGAATACCAACAATGTTCTTCGCACATATGTAATGGAAACCCAGCTAGTGTTGCACGGCGTTTGTCTTTTTAATACGTCGCTTATGGCTCATTTCATTCATGGAAACAAATCCGTGTCAATTTAAGATGAATAAACAAATTGAATTGTAGCCTGTTGTTGTTTTTTCCGCATTCCAAGATAGAGGTCCTATTTTTGTCCTCTATGGGTCAATGTCCTGACCTGCAGCGAGGACCGTGGAGAAGATAAATTGATGCTGTGACTATATTTGCTCCGCTGCAGTGACCCTGTCTGGTGAAGGCAGCTACTGGCCTACATCAGCTGGTTATATAACCTCGCTCTTTCTGACGGGTCACCTTTCAAACCATCACTGGAATGTGTGTGCTGACGAGTGCTGGGGCTCGTCACACACTTTGCAGGATAAATGATCTGTCCTGGGTTACCTGAGTGCTAGTTGGTGTCCCTCTAATTCACTGGCAGATGGAGCGCCTCGGCCGTTGCCGGGAGATTCGGGATTGAATTTTCCATCAGGGCACTTGGACGTCAACTGTGCCGAGCAGTTTCAGCTGACGTCTGACTCTGGAATCGTCAGTCTTGAGATGTTAATCTGCGTGGTCGGAGATCAGTGTTCTGGATGCAGAATGCCGTCTTCCTCCGGAGAATCCTCTAAACGCTTGGCCTTTTAGTCAGAACTAGGAGTGGGAAATATGGAATTTCATTGCAATATGTTGTGGTGCTAATAAAGATGGTAAAAAACCTATTTATTAAATTTTTAGGTGACTGTGACTGCATGGCACAGCATTCACAGCACCACAAACACAAATATTGTTCTTGGAAAAACATCTTCGAGATTCAACTTGCTTAAAAAAGGATGCGATTTGTTTCACTAAACTGCACACAGTAACTGGATTTAATCCCATTTTTGAATTGACTGATATTTAAAGATGCTCTTGTGGAGCAAACAATGGAGAGAATGGCAAAAATGACATTTCCAATCATATTGTCAGTTGTGTTTTGTTTTTGTTTTTTTATCATTAAATTTATTATGGCAGCGATGAATCAAAATTCTTATAAGAAATTTTTTACGATAAATACCCACCCCTATTCAGAACCCTAAGTTGAAATTTGAAATGTCTTTATTCATTTGACGGGGGCAGTTCACATAAATTAACATTTCTGTAAATGTACCAGAATTGGCCGACTGATCAGTTTTTCATCTGTTGTCCCAGGATAATGATATTTGTCTTGCTAAAGACAAAAAAACTAAGCTTATATTAAAATAAGGTTAGCTTTACAATTTTGTCAAATACAAACAAATGGAGCTTCAGTAAAATTATTATAATGAAAAGCATAAGATGTCATTAAAAATAATTTTTTCAGTTTTTTGTAGCGCCATTGGTTGGACAACCACGCCCGTTTTAGTTCTGCTGTAACATGGAGTTGGTGGCGTTTCTCATCACAATATTCTTATTGAAACGCTGGTTGACGACTGAAACCATACAGCCAGAGCTTCTGTTTTACTCCATCCAGTTTAACTTAGCTGGAGCTGTTACACAAAGAAAAATGGACAAGCGCATCAAAAGCTGCTGAAGTCAAATTTGAGTCAATTGTACAAAATGTTGAAGGGCCACGAATATAATTGTGTAGTTGAGTCCCAGATGATGGGGCATTTCAGTCGACTTGTTTGTGTCTGACCAGTCGAGCGCCGCCAATGTGGGCCCAGGGGTCAGAGTCATGTGTTTTGACAGGAATATGTCCATCCCTGCTCAGCATGTGTACCTTTCCTGTTTCTGTCGCCGTGTCTTTTCCGTCACGCTGCCCGGCTCTCTGTCCGTGGAATGGAGAAGGTCCGGTTCAGTCTCTGTTTTCTTTCCTGTGTGCGCCACCTTTTGTCATTTGTGCTAAATCCGAAGCACTGTCCGGAAACGTCAAATCATTTCTGTTCGCAAACTGGTTGACATTCTGTCTCGTGCACCTACGTTCTTCCCCTCCTCCAGAGAACACGTCATTAATATTTTGTCTTTGTGTTTGAACCCCATGCCCGGCTCTATGCTGTCCGCCTCTCCATTCACGCCCCGAAACGATCCGGCTTGAATCGGAGCTCATAAAAACTCTCAGCTTCAGGAAGAGCAGCCCAGCAGTGGAAGCATTCGTCCCTCTTTCCCTCTCCTTCCTCCCCACTTGCACAATGAGACGGTGACGCACTTGGCATCTCTCGGTCTCAACTCCCAACACACAGCTGATTAAATCCTCACCGGCATATTAATGCAGCTTGTGAATTTGCTTGGCCTTCACGACGGTACAGCCTGTCGCTCCATAAGTCAGACTTGAATATGTAACCCACATTCTGTTTTTAGAGTCTCTCGCTGAGTGCGGCGGGGCGGTGGCTGATGTCTGCAGCCGCTACGGGAGGGTGGGGGTGGGTTCCTAAGAGTGTGACAGAAATGTCAGAGGA
Source organism: Xiphophorus couchianus (assembly GCF_001444195.1). NCBI lineage: Eukaryota > Metazoa > Chordata > Actinopteri > Cyprinodontiformes > Poeciliidae > Xiphophorus > Xiphophorus couchianus. Next base: position 26,814,256 of record NC_040229.1, read on the forward strand.
CGACGAGAGTTTTGCCTTTCAAAACAACCTGGCATTTCCATCAAGGACGGTCTCCGTCTCTGAAAGGGAAGACGGAACCGGAGAAGTAGGTCTGGACATCTTGGCGAGCTCTCAGGTGGCTTCATCCATCTGAGTTGTACCTCTTGTCACTGGTGTCCCTGATATCAGTTTGGCTATTGAGATTGTTGTCCAAAGTTTCTATTTCAGGTTATTTTAGACATAGAGCAATGCATCATGGTGCACTCTAATACCCCTTGACCTTTGTTGTTTTATAGTACATTTAGCTATAGACCAACACAAAGTAACATGTATTCTGCGAAGTGGAAGTATGGCTTGCTATTATATTCAACCCCCTTTATTCTAACACCCCTAAACAAACAGCCAGAGCAACAGTGGGACTGATTGATGTCATGGCGTATTCATGCGTTCTGACGGCCCAAGTCAAAGTCCAGACATGAATACAATTGACAATATGTGGCAATATTTTAAAAGATGAACTCGGCCTCGACAGAGATCCAGATGTGGTTTTATGAAGTCCTGGTTTTGTAGAAGTGAGTCGTAATTCACACCACACCGAACGTTCCTGGACACGAAAATAAAAGAAAATTCAATTTGGTCAAATTCCAATGAAATACACAGAAATTGGAGTTTGTAGCATAATAAAATATGGGAATGTTTTCTATTTTGTTCTCTATTAACAAAAACTGAAAAGATATGCTGTCTATTCACAGCAATAAAAACAGGATCAAAGTGATCCATAATTTGAAAACCTAGTTTTTCCACCGCACACTCTGCTGGTTTGTGCTGCTCAGGTCATCCAGGTTACCATCCTGGTCGGCGGGGGAGACTGAGGCCACGCCTCCCTTCCTCCGTCTCACAGACAGTAGAGATGTTCCTCTCTGGAACGTGACTTGGAAAGTGAGATGCAGAGTCAGGCGGCTTGTTGCTGACTGAGTTTGTGTTGACCGATTACAGTTTAATCCACAACATGCAGAGTATCTGTGGTGATGCAGTGAAGATGCCACGGCCCGGCTGCTTCCAGCCACCGTCTGAAACTCAAAGCGCGGAGGTGTTCCCAAAAGGCCCACAAAGCTATTTACAGAGGTGTTTACGGATCAGGCGCTCGTTTGTGATACGTGCCTCCCAGCGCATGCACGGGCCATTTGGACCTCTTTGAAATGCAGTCATAATAAATCCTAGTCTTTCATGTCTGCCGGGCTCCTTGTAAACAAACAATCTGAGAGGGTGGACAGTGGACTGAAACCCGCTACAAAAAAATTATACGATTTGTGTACATTGCACCATTGTTTGCAAAAAAAAAAAGTTCTGTAATTGGTTAGATAAGAAATACTTGAAACTATGTACAAGACATAACCCTGAACTTTAAACATGTAAGCTACTTTTAATAGAGAGATCTTGGACTTGGATAAAAGGTTGCTGTCAAAACATAGTGAGTAGTAAATAATTACATTTTTAAGAAGTTTTGACAGAATAAGACTTTGCAAATCAGAAACTAATGTTCCTCTTGGGAAACACAGGTTCTTCCTGTTTGGTTTTATACTTAGTAGTTATCTCGTAGCAACGAAGGTCATATTCATAAATGGAAGTCTTTATAAAAACTAATATTTCCCTCAAATTGTTTATACACACACAGACACAGGATCACTTTCAGAAAAGTTTTTGTCCACATGAACCCGCACAAAATCCACTCTTTGGCATTGTTTTAAACATGCCAATCCCATAGGGGGCAGTGTAGCGCAAAGATAAAATCTATGTCAGCCGATTGGAATGCTTCACAAACAACCACAACTTCCTGTTGGGGATAAAACATGGCGCTGCGGGGCTTATTTGAACTACTTTTAAATACTGTGTTAGAATATCAAGTTAATAAAACACAGGACTGTTCATTGAGAATCATACAGAACTATTGCTGTATTTGTCACAGGCTGTAATGCCTGATTCTCAGTTTTCCCATTTACACATGCAAACATAAATACGGCATTTTCTCAAATCTACACTTTGGTCTGAGAATATAAATTTTTTGTGATTTTTAAACCAAGTTTTCATATGGATGGAAGACCAAAATGCATTAATATATATTTGTTGTCCCAGATGTCCGGTTATGTCTGAACTGGGCCTGAGACATAAAGTGGAAACTTGTTTCTTTCAGTATTGTAGGTTATTAGAGGTGTAAAACATCACTATTTTCTAAAAGAAGTGCTGCTCATGCCGGTTTTACAGAAAGTTGGTGATTAAACCACTGAAGTTCAGGAAGCATGTTGAAGAAAGCAAAGAACTAATATTGCCATTGCAATATTTGCTATTTTCATATTTCCCCACAAATAAAAAATAAATACGTTCATTAAAAAAAATAGTAGCAGTTGATTCGCTGTTTGAAAACGCAACTAAACTGAGCTGCTGTGTCAGTGCTCCAACACTTTAAGTCCATCATGTGGCAACATTTTTGGGGGGGGGAGTGCTCATACTGCTAAAGTTGACATCGGTTTTGTAGCTTCTTATTTGCACTAGAGATATTTCAATATACTATTATTAATCATCAGTTTGTCTTATTACTGCTGTTGTCGTTTTAGCTCAGGGTTTGAGCGTGTGGCTATTTTTTTTCTTCTGTTGCGATGCTACAATGTTCTTAATGTGTAAAGGCTTTGCTTGGAGCCAAGTCATCTTCCATAGCTTTGTGATACAGCTGAGACATGAAGTGGTTCATCTGTGTTTTCTTTTTTGTTTGTTTTGCAGTTCTTGGTTATCGGGGGCCTTGAAGCCCAGCTCTATCCCTCAGGCTCCGGGGCCTCTGTGGTGCTCCTGATGCCCCTCACCCACAGCTGAAGATCCCGGGTGGGCGAGGGACGGTCAGGGATCACTCTCACGCCGTGCTAATACACAAGGTGAGGCAACTGGAATGACCGACTTCATCTTTAAAGAGCCAGTATCATGTAAAATCAACTCTTTTTTTTTTTTTTTTTTAGCTTTACATCAGGGGTGTCAAACTCCAGTCCTCAAGGGCCGCAGTCCTGCAACTTTTAGATGTGCCTCTGCTGCACCACACCTGAATAGAATAATTAGGTCATTAGCAAGGCTCTGGAGAACTGATCTACACAAGGAGGAGACAAGGGTGTTACTTTGTGTTGCAAGTTGGTGGGGACAAAGTGGAGCGGGGAATGTGAGGGGTTGGGGCGCAGATGCACCTACACTTACTGGAAGACCTTTTCTTTAGTGCTAAGAATAAAGCTAAAACTTCCATGTGAATGCCAGACAGTCTTATTCAATAAATTAGGATATACTGTATGTCCTGATCAGGCTTGTCAGATTAATAGTACCTTTCGAAAAATCATCTTTTAGGTTATATTAAACATACTACAAAATATAAACATGTTAAAACATACGTAATCTAATTAATCTATATAATGTCTTTCACTCGGTGATGGAATTACTAAAAGGAACTTTTCAGTCATATTCTAATTTATGGAATGAGTCTGTATATTAGCTCTAACTTAAACACCTGCCCTTCTGATTATCTGTCAGAAACTCTATGTGGGTTGTCTTGTTTTTGTGTTAATTGAACCGAAATACTCCGAACTGCGCAGCAAGAGTAAATGTTAAAGAGATAAAAGTTGAGCTCGCATGACTAACCTACTCTCACTTTCTGTATATATTTTTTTTAATTAAAGCTTTTTACTGACCTGTGAAATGTCAGGTCATTTGGACCTTATCTTGCTATTGTAGTGTTGACTGTAAATATCAAAACTTTGCGTCCCTTTCTCAGATTCTTTGCTTATTGCGTCATTTCCCCCACCACCGATATTCCTGACTCAATGTAAAGCAACAGCGCATTTGGCGCACAGCCACGGCGTCCAATCCACTAGATTACTGAGCGGACTTGCCATTTACGTTTTACAAAGGAATTTTAAAAAACGTTACCTGTCTGTTAATGCTGTGAATACAACGTGCAGCTGCTGCCGAGTTACATAGATGCAGGCACATAAAGAAAAAAAGATACAGGAAATATTGGTGGGTCTGTCCCCTTCATGCCAGAGTTGGTGGGGACATGTCCACACCAGTCCTTCAGGAAGTTACACCTATGAAAGGAGGTAATTAAGCCATTTCATTCCAGTGTTTTGTACCTGTGGCACATCTAAAAACTGCAGGACAGCGGCCCTTGAGGACTATAGTTTGACACTTGTGCTTTACATCATATTATTATCCCCTCATCAAAAACATACCTGGAGAGTTGCCTTAATTCTTTCACGCATATTTGAGAAATCCTTTAATCTCCCATGGCAACCATTCAGCTGTGCAAAACGCCTGGTTGGACCTTGCCCTGCCTTTGAGGCGCAACTCCTCCTCTGAGCTCCAGATGCAGCTCCTCTAGACTAGCCACCAGCAATTAGCAAACATGGAGTGGAACTGTGTGAGCTCATTATATGAACTAGTTGTCAGTGAAACACTGGTAAAATGTTGTTAAAGGGTTAATAGAGGAGCGATGTTGTGATGACTTCCTGGAGGTGGAGTTTCAGAAAAAGGCGGAATTTTTAAAGAGACAGAGGGCCAATTTCAATGCATTTAAATCGGGAATTAAAATTTTTTTCCTAGTTGTATTTGATATATATATTTACGTCATTTTTATAACTGAATGCAACATTGTTACTTGATTATGCTATAAAATGTCACTATGCGCCTGGAAAACGCATAATACCTCCCCTTTAATGCTAACTTAAAGCTTCATAGCATATCTGACCTGAATAAACATTTACCAAGGAGAAGCTCATTATTACTATTGTTCCCTACAGACATCTAAAAGTTGACCAATCAAAAGAAAGATGTCTGTATAGACTTTAATGTTTCTCTACAAGCTACATAGTTTTGCACGTGCTTTTCTGATCCACTTCAAGCTCTTCAGGTGATGATTGTTATAATTGTGCTGAGTGTATTATCCGTCAGAGGCTTTCATGACTCGCTGCACTCAACACATATTAGTAATGAGCTTTACTCTCATTTTTATTTATTTTTTTATCTTTAAAAAAAAAAGGACAAAGACTCTGCATCATCCCAGCATTTAATGCCTCATTCACCTGGTTTCATTTGAACACAGTTGGATTTTACAACAGGAAGCAATTTTATTTCATTCCAATTAAAAGAAACGACTGATCACTCAGCGAGCGAACGGCGTGTTGGTCTGAAGCTGCATCCCGACATGTGACCGGCCAGCCTGTGAAGGATTAGAGGCTTAGGATCAGACTCTTCAGTCATAACTGTCATTACCATCCTCATCCGCGGTGAGCGTGCCGCCCTTTCTGCCCCGACCGGCTCTGGACACAAAGATCTGAATCTGTGTTATCCAAGGCAGACGTCATTCTCTGACCGTTTTTTTTAATTTTATTTTTTTATGTCTGTTTCTTTAAATAAAGAAGGCAGAAGTGGTCTCCTACACCGCATAATTGTTGTTATAGATTATTTTCAAAACTGCTGATAAGGCACTCTTGTGCTTCGTTTAAAAATATCACAACTACTTCCTCTTTGACGTAGAAATGACATGTTTCTATTGGTCCATTACTTGATCTTGAATCTTAAAGCTCCCAGAGTTGTTTGGGCTTAAAATATAGAAACTAGGACTGAGCAATAAAATCTTCCGTTTGTTTTTCATACTAAATCAGATTTTTTTTTTTCTTCCTCTTCTTGATAAATTACAAAAAATACTTTCCAAAAGTGGCTGTTATTTCAATCCGAGAGTCATACGACACAGCATTAGGGCCAGGCAATGATATAATTATGAGAAAATTGTCATTTGCAGAAAAAGACACAATTTTACCCAAAAAAACATCTTAAAATAATGAGTAAAATGTTGTTTTAATGAGGAAAAAGTTAGACTATGAGGGTCTGACGCAACTAACTCTTTTGAAATAGTCGTTTGCACAATCATTTCAAATTCCCGCTACTGATAACTAGAGGCTGATATGTCAAAGGATTATTATCTGGAAAACTGATATCATAGTGTAACGTCACAAGATTCTCAACTTTTCTCATTTAAAGTTTTTGTCCTTTTTTTCATGTTTGAGTTCCTATGAAATTAGTTCTCTATCCTTCTAGTATTCTGACTTCGTCCTGATATTATGACTTCATTCTCGTAATTAAAAAAATAGATTCCTGGCCCTACGGTTGTGTGGTAGAGTTTACCTGAATTCAAAGTGCAAACAAACAGAAGCTGTAAAATGCGCTTGTCAAACAAGATGGCCGCCCTTGCTTAACTTGCTGCGCTGACATCACTCTGAACTATGGAAACCCAAGGAGAGCATTGGTGATTTAAAAAATCTATTACACTGATTAATTGATTTTATCGACTGATCGATAAAATATAATCAATAGAAACGCACCAGTAGTGACTATTAAAGCCCCCCATGTCAGTTTCTTTGTCGCTGTCCTGTGTTTCGTTGTCGACTCTGAGCCCGTCTGCTTTCCGTTTCCACCCCCTGGCAGGATGACAGGCTGACGGTGACGCAGGCCACCCCGGTCGGCGGGAGACCCTCTCTTCTCCGCTTCCACTACCAGCTGACTGAGCGCCGCTCAGCCTTCTGGGACACGGCGCTCTCGGGGGACAGCCTCTTCCTGGAGATCCCAGCAGGTTCGCTGGTCGAAGGGAGCAAAGAGGGGTACGTTTGAGAGCCCGCCCTGGGAAAGGCTGTGGATTGGGGTTCTGTTCGCGACATGCTTTGATGGAAGTAGTTTCTGAAAGTGGTTTCAGAAATGACTTCTGGCAGGTAGCGTTGTGTTTCCTGGCTGTGTGTGTGGCTGTAACCCAATCCTGCTGCCAGCTCTGCTGCTGCCCTGCATTATGTAAAATTGCATCGCTTATGTAAACGAAGACAGGGGGGAGAGGGGAGAGGGGCAACAACTTTATGCGTCATCACTGCCCATCTGTTCCTCGCTCTCCAACTTCGTCTGCCTCTGTCTCCAGGCTGACCACGCTGCTGGAGTTCGCCGAGGAGAAGCTGAAGGTTAACTACGTCTTCCTGTGGTTCCACAAAAACAGAGAGGATCGAAGTAAGAAGCTCCCGTCATTTCAGAACTGTCATTTATTTTAGAGGCCGCCACAAAGGAAGGCACAGCAAGGAAACAATTAATCCACCTTTGAAATAGTCGCCAACTAATTTAGTCATCGATTAATCAAGTGTTCAAACTCTCTTTTTAAAAAGAGGCCTTTTGCTGAAAGAACAACACAGTCAGAGCAGCAAATAAGCCAAGACTACAAAAAACATGTATACGTTTTGCATTTAAGATGAACACCTTTCCTTTTCTGTAAATATCTTCTATTCAGAACTTCTCAAGTGTTGCCTTCACCTGGAACAGATTTTGTAAAGGGAAAAAAAAATTTACTGATATTTAGTCAGTTAATTGTAAAAATACTCAACTACAATATAGGTTGACTGCATGTGCATCCTTTGTTTTTTATTCATTTTTAGGATGTAGTAAATGCTATTACATTCTAAAAAAACAAAACAAGTTTTTTAGTACACGCTATAATATAATTAAAACATTATTTAAAAAAAGAATTTTTTTTTTTTTTTACTTTTTCTTATGTATTTATTTCTAATATTGTACAAAATAAAATTGAGTGGTTACACAAAATTTCTGCAGAATGTGCCCAATTGGGTTTTTTTTTTTTTGTTTATTCGATTAATCGTCAAAAATAATCGATTTGCAGCCGCAGGTACAACCGTGAAGTAAAAGGGAAAGGAACACGTTTCTACAAACATTCATTAGATTTAGTGAGTTTTTCCAGTATGGGTGGTTTCCATGGCGACACTAAACCCCTTTTTCCCCCTCCAGTGGTCATCATCAAGACGTTCCACTACATGGGCTTCGAGATGGTGAAGCCGGGCAACCCCATGGTACCAGCCCGACCCGATTTGGCCTTCATGGCTTACACTCTGGACAACAGCAGCTCGGATGAAGAGTGACCGCCACCTCCCTCGCCCACCCCACACCCTCCCTCTCACCCCCACACCCCCTCCCGCACACCAACACACCTCCCAGTCTTTAGCCTTCCTTCTGACAGCAGTCGCGCCGGGCGGAGAGGTCTCTGTGATGCCGCTGCTTTTCTCCCTGAAGACGTCCGCAGAATGGATTAGCTGGGAGGGCTGCAGCTTGAACTAAGTCGTCACATTTAATTTGGCCTTCTTTGTTTTCCTTCTTCCTTCTCCTCCTCACTTCTTCAGTCATTTTCTCTCCATGGACGAAAGGAGGAAATAAACAACTTGCTCCGAAGTTTCAGCATATCCACTCGTCTGACATTTTCAACCGTTTTTTTTCTAAGAGACTTTGGTGTGTCTTTGAGTGCTGTACACAATGCGAGCTATGATGCTAGGGGGTTTAAATGTGTATGGTTGATTTATAAATATATATATATTTTTTCTTGGCTTAATCTGTTACATTGAACATGTGAGCACACACTGACGGTTCCTTTCGACTTTCTGCGATATGTCGAGGCATCATTCCAGCGCGTGTCCCTGGCTCTGGCTTTTTGAAGGCATATATTTTATTTTTATTGTTTTTGCTACTTTTAAAATTTCACAAACAATCCCGTCTTGGACTGAACCCACCTCACCCCATCACACGATGATCAACAGGACGATCCTTAAAGCTTTATCGATACGGCAGGTGCCTAAAGAGGAGAGTGCAATTTATTATTATTATTATTTATTATTCTAAACTAATGAGTCTTATTAAAAAGAATGTAAAATATTCAGCCCATGGAAATTCAGACCTATGTTTTAAGTAAGCTGTTCTTATGATCATATATGCAAATATAGGGGGGACGGGGGGAAAAAAAGCACTGTAGCAAACCCACCGAGGATTTTTATTTTATTTTTTCCATCATCTTCTGTCTCAACTAAACACCAAAGAATTGTCTGTCGATGTGAACCAAATACAAGCTAATACTAACCTTGTGTTGTATGTCGAGCAAAGTTGGCCTACATTCCCCCCAAAGTGCACCGCCTGCGCCTCACTTTCCCTTCCACCTGCTCTGCTCTTAACCGCTACTGATTTGAGTCCCGACTATAAGCTGTTCCAGATTAATACATGAAGTCTATCAGAGGTTTATTTTTTATCAATATGAACATTTTCTCTGCTGTTTTTTGTTTCTTTTTGTGATTGTGCAGGGATTTACCTTTCTGTTTTTGTTCTTAGTTAAACAGTTAGCAGCCGTTAAGTGACTATCCACACTTCTCAGATTTTTGTCTCTTGTGCGGAGGGTGTTTCAATAAAGGTTGTTAACAAAGGTCGTGGGTGTGGGGTTTTTACTTGTATGTTGGTAAAGATGCAGCTTTGAGTTGTTTGAATGTGAAAAAAATATCATTTTGTGTGATTCTTATCTGATGGAGCATTTTAAAAGCAGTGAATGATTGTCAAGTAGAACACGGGTAATGTTAGCTAAACGATGACAAGCTAATGCCAATATATCACATTAGCTTGTTAAGTACAGGCAGATGTAATACCTGTTACATTCACTTGAGTAAATCTTTTGGAAAAAGGTGGTACTTATAAAAGTAGTTTTACTGCACTGTACCTTTCTCTTTTACTTGAGTAATATAATTATTGCTACGTATTCATTTTGCCCACCCAAAATAAGCAGATGCCCCCCCTGTCAAACTCATCTGGAGCTGGGCTGGCCTTAAATATGTTTATCATAGGTCTTACATTCTAGACTTTGATTTTTTTCATTGTTGCACAAAGACACGACGGTGAATTTGGCAACAAAATGTCATCAAACGTCATTAATTTTGTGACGGGACCTTTTAATTTTGTATATTATTGTATCTATTTTTTTTTTCTCTGAGCTTCTTATCCTTCAAGCAAAAGTTTGAGTCGTGCAGACATTTTCGTTGTGTGACTGACAGGAGGCGGTTGGGACTAATATAGCTTTGCTACGTTTTGTTTTGTTTTGGTTCATCGACGTTCCGTTTCTAAACCATGCTAGGCTAGGCTAGCTGAGTGAAAAACAAAAACCTTTTCAGTTAGACACTAGGGGCTAATTAAGGCTACAGAGCCATTTACTGTGTGTGAAAAGCACAACGCTTCCGAATTGAATAGTTAAAATTGGCAGCTAACAGACGCACAAATGGCAAAAATGTCACAATTTTTACTACTCTTGATTGCAATACAGCCGGATCCCCCAACCATCCCTTATTGTTTTTTTTTCCGTCTTAAATTTAATTCAATGTGGCGTTAAAGGGTCTTTTAAAATGTCTGAAATATGACTTACTGAAATCTGTGACAAGGCACACAGAGAAACGACACGGGACATAAAACAAAGTCAGCCAGTGGAAATCAGACCCAAGCGGAACAGCCAAATCACGAGGAGATTAGAGCTTTTTTATTTTATTTTAAATGATTATTTGTTGCTCTGTTCCAGCCAGTTGATAATCAATCCAGCTCGCCGCTGCTGGATCCTCTCCAAATGTGGCAATAAGCTCCCGGGACAGAAGAAGAAAGGATCCATTTCCAGCGCCTGAGCCAGAACACTCAGCTGATTTGTGAGCGTCTTGGAAACAGCAACCAATCTTTTTATAACTCTGTGTGTGTGTGTGTGTGTGTGTGTGGTGTTTGTGTCCTGAAGGAGGAAAAGCTGTTCTGGGAGAGCTGATCTCTGGAAACAAAAACACACATCTCTATAAGAAGAAATATGTGCTGCAGATCAAGACAGTGGATCCTATTGGGGCCGAGGGGTCAGAATATGTCCTCTGCAGCTGGAGCATCGCTAACAGCATCACTCATGTTACCCTGGAGCTGCGCCACTAATCCCCTCAACTAAACAAGAGGCAGATAGTCCCCTTCTGGCCTTAATCTTACGGTCACTTTACATAAACGCACCTCGGAGGGAAAGGAGATGAGCGGTTCCAGCATCAGCTGCATCCTTTTCTCAGAAGCCGCTCACTGTCCTCCCTCCGATTTGAACAGTTAAAATTGGGCAGTTAATCCATGAAAACACACCGCCCTCTGCTGCCCCCTAAAGGCAGTTTAGAGTGGCCGATCCACATAGCAGGCTTTTAAAAATTTTATTTATTTATTTATTTATTTATTTATTGCTACAAACCAACAGCTCCACCAGCTACTTCTTCATCTGGGCCTAAAGTACTTCCTGAACCGTCTGAACATCTGTCCCCTGAAATAAGCAGATTTTCTAACTCGGGCGCTGATATTTTTGAAACACTTTAAATATGCATTGCGCAACTCCTGCCCAGCACATGAAGACCATCTGTCTGGCTGCGGGATATTTGAAGCTCTGATCCACAACGTCGGGCTCAAATGTAAAAAAAACAACAACCCACAGACATGGTTCAAAAAGAGCTCAGCTTGCTGCTATGTCAGCGCGTGCGAAAGAAATGGAGAATTTATGGGTAATATTTGCTAACACAGCATGAAACCTGACCCTCCAGCTAGTCATAACTTTTATGAGCAGAAATAAAATCTGAAAACCTACATAAAACATTTGCAGTAAAGTCGTTGCAAAAGAGCTCAGACCCTTAAAGCTGCAGTATGTAAGTTTTATAAAAGATATATATTCTTTGTTAAAATTGTCGCCATGCCGTGACGGTTTAATATGAGACAGATTGTCCGTGAAAAGTTCTCCCGGTCAATCAGAGACGAGGAGGAGGGTCTTAGCGCTGTCAATCACTCCTGTGGACACGCTGATAAATATGCTAATGGCGGAGAAACAACTCATCATTACAGTAAAGCCTTTTATCGAACAAGGAGAGGCTGTATTATCAGATAGCATTTTACACACTGACTTGATTGGCAGCACTAAGACCCGCCTCCTGGCTCTGACTGGCTGCTTCTAGTTCACACTGGGACAGGGGCAGAGGAGCTCGATTTTCTCACATGTTATCTGTATCATACCATACTGTCAGGACGCTGTGACAGTTTCAACAAATGTGTAATAAACATACATATTTCTTATAAACGTTTAGCAAATGCTAGTCTGAAGCATATGTTTATTCCACATGAGTTGGACCTTCACTCATTGTGAACGCCATGAGCCTTAAATATAGATCAGCTGTTTTGCTCGCATTTACCCAACATTTCTTTATCTGCGGTCTTCGACTAAAGCTGTAGTTTGCCAACAGGCTTATAGAGGATGAAAAACCAGGTTTTTCAGCAGTTTCCACTTTGAGATGTTTGAGAGGTGTTCGCTGTGGTCATCCCAAAGGAAATCCGGAAATCTTCCTCTTATCTCATTCTGGGGGCTTGGGGCAAGGGTCTCCACAGGAGAGATATAAAGTATAAACCTTTTGGACAAACAAATGAACGGTTCAGTAATATCAGTTTTGCAATTGGACGATAACTTCCGAGCATCTGTTCGCCAAACCGATTTCCTCCGCCGACATTGAATCGTTTTATTGAGGAATTTTGATGATTAGGTCTTTTTCTGGTGAAACAGAAAACCCAGAGCGAAGAAAACAGAGTTCATTTTAACTTTAAAAAAAAAAAAAGTTTTAAATGCATCATTCCGAAAATATAAGCATAGCTGAATTCACATTTTACGACGAAGTATTAATATGACTTTCCTCTCGTAATGTTCTGACTTTGTTCTCGTTATTTTATTTTATTTATTTATTTATTTTTATTAACCTGGTCCTAATACTCCATATGCTCGCTATTAAAAGCACATTTGGTCCTGACAACGTCAAAAAACCAGGCTTTGTTATGAGGATCGCTCTCATGTTCAAAGGCTGTGCTGCGGCGCCCTCTAGCGTCACAGTCTGGAATAGCTGCAGTCAATCTTAGAAAACTCCAAATACAGGAATGTCCAAACTTTTCGGCTTTCATCTTGACTATAATGTCAAGATGAAAGCAATCGGGGATCCACAAACTTTTGATGATTATGTGTTTTATTAATATGGCAACAGCTGTTTGTTTTTTTTTAACCTAATAAAGTAACTTACGTCACAATATTTTAATGAAACAACGAAGGCAGATTTCTGTCTTTTTTGTTCCAGGTGGTGGATTAAAACATGAGGTGTCCACTAATCGAGCGAGTTCTGTAGGTAACTGGTCACACTAACTTTAACTAAGAGAAATCAGAGTAATGGGTACTGAATACCAATTATCTAATATCAATAGTAAATAACATCATGAATTATTTTCTTTCCGCTTTAGAACTTCTTTCCAGTTCTTTGTTTTAGTCTGTGATCTGAAATAAATTAAAGCGTTTTGCTGTTTTGTTGTGGCAAAACGTGACACGGTTTAACCGATATCTGTGAGAACGTCACAGAAGTAACGTGCCACTAGTGGGATCAGTTTAGTCACAAACTGCTGGATAAATTCTTCCACCAGTCGCCATCGTCCATTTCTTTTCAATCAGTTGCCAGGTTACGGCGTGGCTGCTCCTGGATCTGCTGCGGATAGCTGCAGGCGTTTACAATTATCAAATGATCGCATTTGCTTCTTTGCTACTCTTTTATTCCTCTGATGTGTTTGGTGGTGCAGCACCACTCAAATACTTCATAGCCTGAACTCTAGGTTAGGGCCTTCCCTAACCACCGGGGAGCGACAGCCTCGTTATTCTAAAACCTCAATTTGATAGGAAAACAAATTATTATTTTTAAGATAAGATACGTTATTGTCCACTCTTCCATTGCCTAAACCAGTTGAATTTTCTGTCTGCAGCCTGGTGTAAGTTTCCCTTGGTGTTTGCATTTTGGGTTTCATTTGTGTTCTCGGTTTGTTTCATGGATCTTCATTATTGCCACTTGAGTTTTTTTCCTCATCAGTAGATTCCTCTGTGTTATTGATGGTTTTTTGGTCATATAAAATTAGTTCATTCCTTCGTTTAGCTTTGTACTTTTTCTTGTGTTGTGACTGTGCCTTTCAAGATTTGTTCTAATGTTTGGGTTCTTCTCCTTTGGGTTTTCTGTCTTCATTAGTTTCTCTGAAATTACTAAATTACTCATCACAGTTAGTCAATCATCATGACAGGCTCTTCTTATTTATACTGAACTTGTTCAGTTAGCTATGCCATTGGCACTTATTTATTTGATTCCTAATCAAACTCAATTTGATTCCTAATAACATTTCAGTTTGATTAGAAATCTGTGACTCAAATGAAAACCGGCCCGGATTTGGAATTTTTGTGAGTAAAAGTATCTTTTCATATGGAGCGTCCAGAGTGACAATTATTATTATTATTTATTTATTTATTTTTTGTTACATTGAAGGAACAAGCTTAGTGTGAGAGCTTCGTTAGCTTTAGGGAAGAAAAACATGATTAGGAACTATCAGTCATTCTTTATTGTTGGTTGGACGGCGTTAAATGACAGCATTAAACAAATCTGCATCTGGATTAGCTGACTTTTTCTTTTTCAAAAGAAAAAAAGCATTTATAAAAAAAAACAAACAAACATTGGCATCATATATAGTTGATTGGGTGGGGTGTACCTCCTCTGATTGCAGGGTGTGACTGGCAGGTGTGTCCTCACCCCCAGAGCTGGTCGAGCCCAATCAGGAGGAGTTTCAGAGGCGCGTGCGCAGCCCCGGAGGCGCGTACCAGATCGTTGTGCTCCTGCGACATAAAGCCCGGCTAATGTCAGCTTCCATATTTCACTTTTTGTTACAGATTTTTGTGACCCCTACAAGGACAAGAAAGTCCCGTCCAGCGGAGCTCCGCTCTCCGGCACTACACGAGGCAAGTTTCAGCACCGTTCTTCCCGCTCACCAAAGACATTCAGTGTATTTATTTTACCCTCTTTATTGCGCATTTAGGAGGCTTTCTGCAAGTTCAACCGACCAGTGAGCTCGTGTCCACCTGGGCCTTTGAGAAGTTACTCCGGTCCGTCCTCAACCGTAGAGTTTCGTTTTTTTTCCCGTTTCCAGGCAACCATTGATCTAAGCCAGTGGTCTGCAACCTTTTTAACCTAAAAAAACAAACAACAAAAAAAAAACAAAAGAAAATTATTGTGAGCCACAAATGTCAGTGGAGTTTTTGGTGGGGGAAAAAAAGGACATCTTATATATTTAGATAAATATCTACTTCAAGAAATTTGTTGTCATTTTTTGAAGAACTATCATTGTATATCTATTTTAGGATTTAAAATAAAGGTAAACATAAAATTGAGAAAAATGAAGATGGATAAATTTTGGGGGTGAGGAGGTGGAACGTGATGTAAAATAATAATAATAATAATAATAATAATAATAATAATAATAAAGCACATAGATTCCAACCTAATAACAAGAGAAACGGATTAAAAGCATATTACTGGTTCCTTTTAGTGACACTCTTTGTGGGAAACTCAACGCAAATACTGCCGAGAAAATAAACTGTTACAAACCTGCGTTTGTTATCATATGATGTTTTATGTTTTAATTATACTGTATGTTATTATTAAAACATAAGAGGCTTCTTTTTACTTTCTAGCTAAACGTATTAAAATGCTTTTTACGTTTTTTTAAAAAAAGGCATGTACATTGAAACTACTGAATACTTTAAACATGTTTATAAAATAAGTTATGTTCAGACAAAAAAAAAAAGAAGAAACATGTTTTAATGTTTCCCCCCAAAAGCATTTGAAGCAGGTTTTAGAAATAAAAACACTTTCGACATTTATTTTTTTTTCCCCCCTAATTGCTTAAGAGGAAAAGACAATAGGGTTATGGTTTACAAATACTGATTGGATACCACTGCAAAAACATAAAGTCTCACCAAGTATTCTTTTTGATCAAACATTTTCAAGTGCGCAAACATTTTTGTGCACTTGAAATAGGACAAAACTAGCTTACGATGAACTTTTCAGCAAGATGTAGGAGCTTGTTTTTAGTCAATAATTCCTTAATTTTGATGACAAAGTGCTAATTCAACTGGCAGATAATTTCACTTGTAGCAAGATATTTTTCCCATCTAAGGGTTAGGGGCTAGCCAATGAGATTAGAACTTTTTTCATCAATATTAATGAATTATCAGGTTAAAACAAACTCCTACATCTTGATGAAAAGTTCTTTTGTAAGTTAGTTTTGTCTTATTTAAAAGATATTTGCACTAGAAACTAGACCCTTTGGTAATAGTTGCCAATACCAGCTACCGCCTCTTGTTATTCCACGAAGCTTCAGTCACCTTTTCACACTGAGCATTGAAGCCGAGGGGCCCCCTCACCTAGCCGAGTGTAGGATTCCAGCTCTCGGGGGCCCGAAGGGAGGATTTCCTTTTCAGTGTGTCTGGCTGGTAAATATGTCACCGGGCTGGAAGCCGACACTGCGAAAAACAGGTGGAATGTTTTCAAGGCCGCCGCAGGAGCGCGGGCCATGTTTTCTTCCCTCACACACTCCAAGGTAGAGAGGGTCAATCCCCTGCCTGGAGAGGTGTTGTCTGTCAAGAGGCACTCTTCCCCCCTGGAGGGAGGTTTTCGTCTGGGATCTGCCGCTAAATCTTCTTAAATTGGATTCACCGTGTGGACTGTATCAGTACAATAACAACAAAAAAAGGGGGGGGGATTTATTTCACGGGAACATCCCAAAGTGAGGCGACACTGACCTTTAAATTGACTGAATCCATTCTGACAGGAAGGTGTGTTGTTGGAAAGCTCTATTGACTCACAGCTAGCTCGTTATCACCGTTCGCCTGGGGGAGGAAGAACCTGTTACTCATTCTTGTAACGAAGTTACACAAGAACCCTGCAGGTACGAAAACAAAAATAGATTGGCGTGTGAGGCAATGGACCGAATCTTCAATAACGCGTGCAGTTTTCTTTTTATTTTATTTGGCAGTGACTCATTCCTAGCTTACAATATGAGTGGGCTGCTTTGAGATTCCTCGACTGTATGACACGGGCCAGATGCTAGCAGTTTGCACATCCTTCATTGTGGTTTGACGACTGGTGTTCTTGGATAATGGGAATAAATGGCCATTACACGTGGAAATATTAACTTCCACCTGTCTATCCGTTGGATATACTTGCTTATCCTTGCATGTTTTGGAGTGGGACTGGTGTCCGTCTTCACTAATCATTGGGAGGGAAAGGAGGATGCTCCCTGAAAGGGTCACCAGTTCGTCATGAGACAACGCAAAGACATAGAGGACAGACAACCATCCTCAAACACACACTTGTAAGAGCAATTCAGAGTAAATAATGCATATTTTTGGACTAACACAACAGTTTCAGCAATGAAGTGAGAGGCCAGGTACAATCCCAGAAAGGGGTAAGTCACAATAGGCCTCCAAACATCATGTTGGAGGTCTACATAGAACAGCATGTAGAGAGAAATGGAATGAAATGTTTCTCCATGGCTGGACACCTCCATCTGTCATCACATACCAAGCAGAGTAAGAAGTGTTGGCCTGAACAGACGTTTCCATTGCTTTACCGCTGCTGGACTCTGCATCAGTGAGGTGTGAGGACTCATGCCTCTCTGTCTGGGAATCCAAAAGATGTTTTCAGGAGATACACTGAGCCCTACATGGCCCGTTTCTACTAGCAACTACTCAGTTCTAAAGGTTTTTCTCTAGAAACAGCTAAATGGCACCAGCCCCTATTTTAGAACCTGCTCCGCCGCCTGAAAATGCAACGTTAGAAGACGATAGTCTCTGATTGGCTAGGAGGTGGCGACGACTGATAGTCTGGTTCGACGTTTTCAGCTGCCGCCGTTCGCTTTCACACTAACCATCCAAACTAATTGAAAAACCTGTTCAGCCACCTGACCTGTGGTGGCGCTGCACCAAGAGCTATCGAGGCAAATGACACGAGAAGGACTTCCTTCTTCACGAAAGGTAAGCAAAAGTGGAGTAGCATCAGATTTGAGCGGCGGTAGGGTTTCTCTTTTGTCTTCAGTAAAAGACCACAAGACATTTTTTCCCTCTACTGACTCTTGTGTTTGTTTTGGTTCTATTGTCTATTGTCATAGCAAAGCCATTGGCTTCATTCAGCCCCAAAATATACATCACAATTTTCTTTTTTTTAACCCACACATTCTGTCTAAATTTAGTATGAACACAATTGCTAAAAGTCAGACTTAGTTTGCCAATTTGGGCTACCTTAGTAGATCAGCTCATTTAGATATGTCACTTTTCAACCACATTATTTAGCGGCAACGACAATTTTGTCTGATTTATTCCTTTTCAACAAAAAGTTTCTTGGGAACAGGAGGAGTTGTTTAGGCTTAACCCGAGAATAAAAGAAATAAGTCAGGTTGTAAAAACAAAAAAGAATAAATTAATCAATTTATGTGGCCTTGTTTTGCCTTAAACACAAATTTCCCAAAAGACCCAAAACCGCAAGAAGTGGCGCTCTAAAATGAGTCCTGATGAGACGAAAGCAAGCAAGACTAAAAGGGGAGAATGGACCGTGTGAATAATATCCCTGAAAATATTTCTTCATATCGCAACAATTTTTTCTCAATTCTGACGTCTGGTTTTGTTTCCTGAACCCCCTAACAAAATACATTTTGAAGGCGTTTCATGCTATCTTCAAGCTAGTGTCATGCTAGCTCCATGCTAGCTCCACTCTTATGATGCCGTCTTTGTTGGTAATGGTGTTTAGAATCCTGCTGGGACGTCAAAGAGACGGTGCTTCTTCCTCATCACCTCTTCGGGATGAGTCCATGTGCTTCAAACCCATTAGCAGGCGGTCATAGTTTAACGGCGGTCGTGGATGTAGCTTACAGACAACAGCCTTGACTGTTAGATGGAAATGGTAAATCAATAGCAGCGCCCTGCGTTAAACTCCAAGCGTTTGCTTAGTTATCCATCTTTCCATCCACTCCGAGCTGAGCTGTTACAGCTTTGTCATCTTGTTATTTATTTTCTCAGTGGCTGACGGTCCTTTAGCCACTGTATGCCACAGAAATCCATCCATCCATTCATCAGATTGATTTTTGTCACGGTGGCAGTATCCAAAAGTCCCATTCAAGAAAAGAATGTCAGAATTCATGACTCCTCGGATGTTCTGATGTGGGGCCTGAAGCAAAATTGCGAGGTGAAGGATTGACACCCGCGTTTGCATAACTGATAACCACAACCCAAAGGCAACACGTTGGAGATGTTACAGAACCGGTCCTGGGAGACACTCCGCTACTGTGTTATTTCACATGAATGTTTGCATAGAAATACGTCCACCACTGACTCCTTTAGACAACAGTATGCCGTCGTCCGGAGGGTTCACAGTCACTCTCAGTCCGTTCCACTGCGACCGTTTTGGCGATTATAGGCAGCAGACGTTTCTCCATGGACTCAACCGTTTTGTCCGTTACACACCAAAAAGCAAGGAGGTGATACTGGAATATGATGTGTGTCTGCACCGACAACCGCTGTTCACTGTGATGTCACTGACGAATGCGAGCACGTGTTTGATAGTGATCGAAAAACTTGGCCTGGTGGGTCATTTTAGGCTGAAACTTAAATTAGGGCCATGTCTGGTGTTGGGAGGTTCAGGTCAACACCTGGTTCTGGTTCAGCACCTTCAGCGGCAGTAAAGCTGGCATCGTTTTGGTACTGTACAATGTCTGATCAATTCGTCTCTGTGATAAGGTGTCAGCATGAACGGTTTATGAATTCAGATTCCACACTTATTTCAAGAAAAACAATGTAATAATAAATCGGTCCTTTTATACCATGAAATATGATTCATAGTGTCACTGATGTTTTAAACATACATTAAATTCTTTCTTTTGATTCAAGCAAGGGGTAGATAAATGAAAAAAGGCCATGTTTAGGGCATTTAAACTTATAATGTGGCCGGAATCAGAAGCAAAGGTAAACTGAGACCCAGCTTTGACTCATCAGGCCGGCAGGGGGCGGCAAAGAGCCCCTGAGATCACAACAGCATGTAGAGTTACAAACTTCCAGCCAATTTAATAATTAGCCTAGTTTTGAGAAGTTTTGACAGTTTCTGAGAGTCTCTTTACAAATATTTAGAGATTATCTAAAATTTAACTTCAAATTGCTACTAAAGTTTAAGATAATTTAGCAAATGTACTCAATTAAATGATCTTTGCTGTTACGTTCCAGGCTGTAATGACTGCATCTAATGTCTACTTGTCATGCTTTTAACCCGTGTCAACTATATAAAAAATTATGCTTTTCTGTGGCTGTAAGCCCAGTCTTAAGCAAGGAGAACAAACCCTGTCATAGTGTCAAGTAATTGAATTGCTACAAGTTGCTAACTATCAAGGTTTTATGCCAAAACTCTAAAATTTTTCCAATTAAGATAAATAAAATAAAAAACAACTTCTTTTTCTCTAAAAATGTTTTACCCAGAACTCCCAGTTTTAGGCTCACTTGGTTCAAATTCCGTAAAGAACAAATCATTTGTAAAATAATAATAATAATAATAATAATAATGCCTATTAGGCATCTTTTGCTATCCTGTTATTAATCGGTAATCCAAATAATAATCAACAGATCAGCTCTATGCTGCATTGAAGTTGAATCAAGCAGAAAGAGCTGAGCTTTCTATTTGTTGACTTTGGAATTATATTTTAGCTGCAGATGCATCCTTTGCTACAGATGATTGAGCGTTCAAGAAAGAAACCCTACGTTATTGCGTTCTAGGCGATAAAATGTTTATTTTCTTATTTAAAGAGGAATTAAATAATTTGTTTGCTTGTGTTTATATATATATATATATATATATATATATATATATATATATATAATATTTAATATTGTACAAAATAAACACAGGTGGTGAAATGAATCTGCGATTTTTTGCTTTGTTCAATTACTCAATTAATCGTCAGCGTAATCGATAGAATAGTCGTTGCTAAAATAATCGTTCGCTGTAGCCCTGCAAGCAGGGAGTGGGTGGGTGTGTGTGTGTGTGTGTTGGGTCACTGGCCACACCCCTCACCCATGTCAGTCATGTGGTGTGTGTGTGTGTGTGTGTGTGTGTGTGCGTGTTTGTGTGTGTGCGACTCGGGGTGCCATCAGATCCAACATGTTTAATCTGAGCAGAAGAAAATCATTCGTGGTCCAGAGTGAATTCTCCACTTGAAAACAATTACACGTATTCCACCCGGAGGGTCCTCCCCAATCAAACCCACCCACACGTATTGCTGCCATAAAGCTCCCACCCTGCGCTGTGCGTAGACGCGCGTCGCGAGAGCATCGACTGTACTAGCAGCTATCGTGGACGTGAAAGAAGAAGGAAAAAAAGGAGAGAGGGAGCAGAGAGCAGCAGCAGGAGGAGGAGAAGGAGGACACAACCAGGACTACAACACACCGAGCGGACGAAAACAGAAGCTGGATGATATCCGCAGCAGACCTGGAGCTCTGAGCCGCCGGAGAGACGACGTGGTGCGGATAGTGCCGCAGGATAGCCTGTATTTTTTTTTGTCTTCCCTCCGCCGCAGTGAAAGCAGCCCGAGCTGTCGGTCAGGAGGCTCGCGACTCGCCTGCTCTTCCTCGTCAGAAAAGAGGAAGGTTTAGGGAGACGCGGACTGAAGGAGGTAAGGCTTCGCTTCCACGTAGCTTCGCGGTGTGTGCGTGTGTGCTGTCAGTGAGACGGAATGTGAAAACGTCCCGCGGTCCGCCTGCTGTCACTCTGTCAGTCGGTCCATCGGCTGCAGCCTCCCGCTCTCCTTTGAGACCCAGCGGGAGGCTGAAGTGGTGAGCTTCAGGGCTCGCTGCGTCCCCCGCCACCTAACAGACAAAATGTCACGCTTTCTTCTTACATAATGCGTAAGTCACAGATGTTGCAGTGTGTGTGTTGGAGTCCGATACAGTGCAGCAGCTGTGAGCTGCCATAGATCTGTGATGGTGACATCCTGTAGAGCTCGATCCATTCAGGGCCAGCCCTGCTGGCTTTATTGTCGCAGTGAGATCTGAATGATTATGTGCGCTGCTGGCGACGTAAAGGCTGCAGAGCTTTGTTTTTGTGCCGCTTACTTCCCTCTTTGCAGGGCTGAGAGCTGCCTGGGACCCCCCCCCCTGGCCCCCTCCTTTCACTGTGTGTGTGTGTGTGTATGCGTGTGTGTGTGTGTGTGTGTGTGTGTGTGTGTGTGTGTGTGTGTGTATGTGTCAGACTTCTAGGCTGCTGCTTCCATCAGCCCGCTGCTGACTGATGGGGCCTGGCTGCTTTTTATAGCTGGACACAAGGACGTTCAGATGCGCCTCTTTTAAAGCAGAGCTGATACACTGATGTGGAAGAGGCTGAGCAGACTCTGTAGAGCTGCTGATGACAGCTGCCAGAAAACAAGTCCCTAGCAAAACTGCTACGGCTTCGTTTTCAGCTGCCTTCATCAGCCAAACGATGAATTAGCTCGAACAGAGCCAGCAAACAAGCTGACAACAGAGAACTCTTTACAAACCTGAGTGAATGTCAGCTACGTTCAGGATTTGTTAGCCGCAAGTGATCGTTTGGCCCGATTTTGACGGGTTATACCAGAGTCCGTTTCCAAAACTGCAGCTCTCCCAGGGAGTTCCTAGTCTGCAGCGGTCAGTATCTGTCAGCAACAAGGTCACCAGCTGCCGAGGTTTGTTGATGCACGAAAGGAACGAAGGCCGACCCCCCAGGTCCCTCCAGTCTGATCCAAGAGACAAGCAACCTCAATAAGTCAATGCTGGTTGAGAAAATGCTATCAGAAAACAAGTTTGAGGTATTCAATCCAGTCGAGCGTCTGTGGGATGTGCTGGACAAACAAGTCCGATCCGTAGAAGCCCCACCTTACAACCTGCAAGGCTTATCGGATCTGCCTCTGACATCTTGGTGCCAGATGCCACATGACGCCCTCAGGGGTCTAGTGGAGTTCATGCCTCAATGGGTCAGAGCTGCAGTGGCAGCAAAAGAGGGAACAGTACACTGTTAAGGCAGGTGGTCATAATGCTGTGCCTGATGTGGGTGGATGCAAACATCTTCATAAATCTACAGTAGAGATGCAGCAGTCGGGTTAGGCTTAATCTAATCTATGCATTTTGTAGAGTTTATATCTGCAAGGCAACCACAGCTAATGGGACTTTGTAAGCTAGGCTTCGTTTAGAGCTCAAATTCTGATTTTTTTCTTCTTCTTTTTTTATTTTTAAAAACCATCTTGTCAAAGCAGGTTTACATGACCTCATACCAGGCGACCAACTCCCTGTCCATGAGTCCCTTCAGCCCTGTGGCGGTCCGCAAGGAGACAAAGCCCTCACATGTTCTTTGCCTTTCAAATTCTGAGACTTGTTCTCGGCACCTCCGTAATCTGGCGCTCAAGTTGTCCGTCTCATTCTTGATCACTGGAGAATGCCCGTACCGCGACGCCAACTTGCTGACATTAACATTTTATTCAGGTTATTGTGTAAGTGGCAAAGCCCTTGAGAGCGGAGCTGGAAACATTTCTGTGACGGCTCCAGCTGCCCCAGCGAGTGCACTCACGAGCAGGGGGGAGAAGCTCAAACTCAGCTCAGAGATGCTCGGTTTTAGACCTGACAGAGGAGCTGCACCCACTGTGACTGTTTGACAACTGAGTCCAGACACAGGCGGTGTTTATGCTACGGTGATCATCACAATCAGAGTTGAGCAAAACGAAAAGGAGGTTTTCATCATGCACAGCCTTTTCTTGGGGAAAATATCTTGTGAGCAGCATTCAGGTGGGCAAAGATCCCCTTTTTCATGTAAGGAGAGAATGCCTAGTTTGGTGTGAGATGTTAGAAAACCAACAGCTGTTAGAAGAAAGACATTCAGAGCATCGTCTGTGTGCATGCATACATGTCGGGCCTTCAGCACATCCCAGTTGCCAGACTGGTGAGTTGTAAGGACAAGAAAACAGAAGCTACAGTTTGGACAGGTGAGCCAAAATCGGACACCAGCGTATGAGAGAAACGTTATCCGGTTTTGTGTCTCAAACCAGGAGTTTTCTCAGCAGACGTCGACAGCAGCCTGCCCGAGTATTGTTGTTGACCATGTCCATCCTTTTAGAACCACTGTGTACCCCTGCATACTCCCTGCAGGATGGAGAACAAATCACAAAAGTCAGATGATCTTCAGCTGGTTTGTAATGTGATTCAATGGGAGATTCTTTATGTCTAATGCTATGATCTTTTAGTACTGTCTCTTCAAACCTGATTGGCCGAGGGACACACAGCTTGATAACTCTTAGCCGGGTCTCTTGACTTTGACACCGGCATCTTGATCACTGCTATTGCCTGTGTCTTAACATTTGCTCTCTTGCTACAAAGTATTTTGATTCAAGGAAGTGGTCAAGATAAGAAACACCTTTTTCTGTCTCAGTGACGTTTGAGGCAACGCCCCCAGTCCAAAATCCTGGACAGAATTTGAATCGAGTTTCCTTTCACATCTCGGCACCACCTTGAGGAAACGTTTGGTTGCAATTGACTAGTTGGCTTCTTGTGTCCTTGCCGTCACGTCCACTCCGGCTGTCGCTTCAACTTGCTGCTGCTAGCACAACCACGTCTTCGTGTAAGACGCCGCCGCCGCCGTGAGGACGGTGCGTCGCATGCCACGTCAGTGTGGCGATGTGCTTTCTGAGCAGGTGTATTTATAGAGCCTTCAACAATAGCGGTGGAGTCGGTGTTTGGGAGATCTTAAATAGCATCCATCTTTGTCCCGCCACAGACGGGAAGACTGGGACGAGGTGAGCGCAGTCCATTGTTATCGCTGACGTTTGTCTGAGGAATGTCAGAACTGTCAGATATATTTTTCCCTAAAGGATCAAAATGTTGTTTTGGGTCTGGGTTTAGTTTTGCCAAACCCTAAGCTTTCTTTTTTGTTGAATTTCCGATTTTGGATAAATTACTGTCAACGCCTCACATGTTTTCTAGCATGTGCTAGATTAAAAAATATATATAAAAAGAAAAATAAAGTGTAAGTTTCGCAATTTGCAGTGGTGATCTGTAGTTTTTAATGTATTTCAGGGGGTGTGCTACCCGTTATTGATAACTTTTGACCCCCTGCTATCATTGTCATTTTGCCACTCAAAAAAAAAGACCAAGCTGAGGTTTGATGATGTGTTGATGTTGAGACAAAAATTTCTGAGCAAGGTGTTTTTAAAAGATTCTTTAGTATTTTAAGTTTTTATGAATTTTATCGAAACTAAGTGTCTGGTCTTGAGTGTGAGTTAGTATCACATCTGCTGTTTTTCACCTTCAGTCCTGTTGACCTTTAAAATTAATTTTATAGAAAGACTTAAAGTAATTTCTTACAAATTCACTTAAGCACTTAAAGGCCTCAGTCACATATGGCAAAGTACTTTTATAAGGTTACCTAGAAACACTTGGTTTTTTATTGGTTTTTTTACCATACGAAATGATAAAAGGCCAAAATTTTCCAAACTGAAAAGTCGGCTTTTTTTTTGTTTTGTTTTTTTTACTTTGAGTACAGGTAGGTACAGCTGTGGAAAAGATTTGTGTGTATGATCTACTGTAGTGCTATTGCAAACATCTGGTTAGAGACTCCAAGCAGAAATCTTGATGTAAAACTCAGCTGCCTTCTGTGTGGGCCTTTCTAGTTACAAGGCCAGTTTTGGGTCCAGTCGTAACACCTAAAAGAGACTTGAAAGTGACCAATTAAGAGGCAGAATTTAGTGTGTTGCATTCACAGTCCCTCAGAAATGACATTTCTGTTGGTTTTGCTCCCGTCGTGCTGATCTAAATCTGACATCGGGTCTTGGAAATATTGTTCATTTTTGAAGTTCACATCAGAAACACAGAAGACAAAAAACAAGACAGATGTTTTTTCGTTGCTCTTTCACTGCTGTGCATTGATCCTAAAATCCTTTATGCTTTTCACACCTTCGACAAAAGTGTTTCCTCAGTTTAGCGTGTGTGACGGACCCAGACTATTTCGGGCTTTTGATTCCAACGAGATTCGTTTCGTGGCGCTCTCTGCCGTGTATTCTGTTAGCTGTTCGAAGCTGGTGGTGAGGGGATGTTCTCTCTGAATTTCTGGACCTATTGTCTGTCTTTGGTGTCCCCGTTTAACCTCGTGCTATGGCTGCGTTTGCCTTAGGCACCGTTTCTGTCATGCAAATTGAACAGACCTTGCTTTATTGGTGAGCTTGGAGTCGAAGCCGTCGACGGTGTTTCTTGCAACGGGGCAGGCAGCTGGAGATCAGTCTCCCGACTTGGATGCTGTATGTAGTTTCATATCACATTTCAAGCACCATTTGTTTAAGGATCCCCATTAGTCTCTACCAAAGCAGAGACTATTCTTCCCGTGAAATCGCACCGTTACAAACATCACAAAAACAACAAAATGAAATTCCTATCGCCACAAACAAAAATAAGACACAAAATTTCAGCAATTTCAAAGATAGATTAAAACAAACGATGATAATCTCAAAGTATCTTATACTTTGAGTATAAGATACTCAAAGTCTATCTATCTATAGATTTAAGGTTTTTCTGAGATTTAAGGTTAACCAGCAATTGATGTACTTACAGAAGACATGTTCCAGTAAGAAATTGCTCTGTTTTTTAATGTTTTTGTTTTAGAGTGCTGGTTTGAGGCAATGCTAATGTAAATGTAGCACTCATCTACTGTCTGCAGGTCACTATTATCATTTGTTGAATCGTCTCCAGGCACTGCAGCTAAAGCTGATAGAAAATGGTGGGAAAATTGTGCTGTTCCATGTTTTTCCTTTTTCGCAGAGGACGCACTCGTATGGAAAATTTGGACCAGTATTGATAACTGATCATAATAGTGTTCCTGTTATGGCCAGCAACAAATTTTTATCGATAAATTAGAAGTATTATACTTTTATGGGAGAAAGAGGTTGACAGACTTTGACTACATCAGTTGGTTTCCTGGAAAACAGAAGACAGGCAACAGGAAGCCTGGTTAATTTATGTATTTACTATGGAGTAGCAAATGAGAAATTTCTGCTGCCAGACGCCTGACAAAATGTCCACGAAACTGAGAAACTTCAAAGGCTCCCATTTCTGTCAGCCCGTTTAACTAAGCAACAGCAGCAGTCCTTTCCTGGCCTGACATGCCAGGAGTTACTGCTCTAACTGCAGCATGGTATGCAGACACTTCATCAAGTTCCTACTTTTTGCACATTTAATCATTTCTTTTTCACTAACAGGAAGCGCATGCTATTTACTTCCTAACCGGGATGACTATTGTGGCTGTAAAAACCTACAACACAACACTGGTGACTCATTTAGCACATTTTGAAAACAAAAATCTGTTGAATACATCAAAATAGCTTGTACAGAATTTGGAAGTGATGTCGCTTCTGTTTTAGAGTCTTTGACATGACGGTGAACAGTCTGCATTTATTTCATTTGATCCTGCATATTATTCATACCCGGCAGATATTTCTGACTTCCAAGTCGATAATACGAAAAGAAAGTAAGTGTTGGGCAGTAAAACAGGTTGATGGTGCTCGGCTCTGGAGAGAACAAGTCCTGAGACGAACTGAACTCTTCATGGACCGCAATAACCTGATATGCATCAGAACAGATGAAACTGGGTGTTGACGTCACTGTGACTCCTGGGCAAAATGCCTTATTCAGAGTATAAACCCATTTTTATTTTTTTGGGAAAATATGTTGAAAATTCATTCATTCAACATGACACCCAGATAATCAACCTTGCAACAAAGGTCGATTATCTAGGCCATGCAAAGCTAAACTGCTGTCGGTCAAAGTAGAGTTTTGCTCTGCGAACTGAGACGGCAGGCGGTTTGAGTCATAACTATGGCTTCTGGCTCGCTTTCCTGTGCCAAATAATCGTGACGAGTTTGGTCAAAACTTTTTATTTCACGATGATTTGATGGGATATTCTACTTGACTCGTCGCACAGCTTTTCACCGACGATTAACGGCAGGATTTACGATAAGTGATTGTGACGATGGTCAAAAGACACAAAAAGACCCTTATTGTGTCCCACTGGAGTTCCCCCTCGCTCTTTTCCCCATTTGTCTCCCTCTACTCGTCCACTTCTGGGTGGTTTTGAAAAGAAAGATCCCATCCACATGATCCACATGACCCCCATCTCAAGTGAGCAGTCATTTGTCCCGCTAAAGTGCCTTTGATCATCACCCAGAATCCCTAAAAACCTCACTGGGTTACAGCTGACTTCACTCTGCAGGCTACTGACTAAAGTGGAGCGAAAGAGGCTTTCTGGGAAGTGATCAAGTTAGAAGGCATTTAAAGTATTTTATTTATCTGCTCAACGTGAATTTTTACCGAAAATTTCTCTTCATTAGACCTTGACAGCTGAACGGAACCAGCGGCCAAACCATGACGATCCGTCGCAGCTGGATGTTGGTTTGAGGAGGCAACAGAAAACAACTGCAGGTTGTTGAGAGGATATGTTGTGCAAACAGTCCAACTTCTCAGTATGTGATGATCCTGCAGTCAGTTGTAGCACATGGTGGCCGGTTTAGAAGGCCGTCCAAAGGGTTCTGAACTTCCCCAGAACACTGCTGAGTTGGTTCGGGTGGTGCAAGTTAGCCCTCGGTCTGCTGATGCTTGCATTGTTTGTCTCACTATGTTGGCGGCAGATTGATGGAGTTGTTGCTCGGATCGACAGATCTAGCTCAGCTGGCCCGCTCTACCCTGAAGCCAACCACGCTTCTCTCAGTGAGAACTGCCTGCGAGGGGAAACCAGCTGTAAGAAACACTCTAGGTCCTCTGCCGTCTGCAAGCCCTCAGTATCTTTTTATAGTAAGAGCTTGATCGACGTCACACTGTGTGTTAGAGAAAAATTGATTGTCAAATAAGGTTTTACTACTATTTTTAAGAGAGAATGATTAATGCCTTAGCAACTTACATTAGCAACTAGCATGGCTAATTCTTTGCAACATTCTTTGTGTGCTTTTTAATATTTGGAGATAAATTCTTAGTATAAGTTTGAGATTTTAAAGGGTGTCAATATATACAAATTCAGCATGTTCTATGACAGACAGATTGGATTTTCATCAGGGTAAAATAGCATAACTTTGCTTTATCCTTTCTGTTATCTGCTAAAGTTCAGTTTTTGTTTTTTACTCGCCAGACTGCGAGTAAAAAGCTTGTTGGGTCCAAATTACCCCGTCTCTTAAAACTGCAAACTCCAGGAGGGTTAACTTCCTCACCAGGCATCTCACTGGTGCTGAAAATAGCTAAATTTAAGTCATCTTCCTTGGACAACCTGGCGGTGCATACTACCAGGAAAAAAAGTCAGATTTTTGGGTTTAGCACCAGGAACTGGTGAGGGTCGGTAAAGCTGAAACTCGATTCCGTCCACCAGCCGGAATCAGCCGGGCTCTAAGATCTTCTCCAACCAAAGAACTGTTGTTTCACCCTAGTGTCCCTCCTCTTAGAGCGAAAACGCTCTTTTAATAAGCGCTTGTCTCCTATTTCAGTGCTCAGCTGGTTTAAAAACATCGACCGAGGCCGCAGGCCCGCAACGGTCGAGTCTCGGCCAAATGACGTCCTGCTGAAGAGCGCTGGCAGCATCCGAGAGGAATTTGAATACTTTCACAGTGCGACAGTCAGGCAAGGCAAGCATGTGACCTGCAGTCTGCCACCGCTCTGATGCAGTATGCTGTGTGGGTGTGTGTGTGTGTGTTTGTGTGAGACGGTAGCGGCCAGGGCCAGAACAAAGCAATCTGCAACCAGAGGACTTGGGTGTGGCACGTTTAGCTTGATCAAGCGACAGACTAAATCCAGTCGTCCATCTTAACCTTTAGGATGTTTTAGAAAGCTTTGCTCCAGTCACTGGATATTTGGAACGATGTCTGATATCTGTCAGCATGCCTGGTCATAAATACCAGTCAAGGATCAAATCTTTAAAGGTTTGCCAGGTGACTAATCTGTTGATTCGGAAAAATTTAAGGCCCTTGGTAATTTTATTGTCTTTGGAATATTGGCAAAACATTGTCTTCAAATAAAATTTTATTGATACTTTTGAAGCTTTTCTGTCCCAGATTACATTTCAGTCACATTTTCTTGCCTCACTGCCTCTCCCGGCTCTCTCTCTCTCTCCCCGGCGACTATTAAAGCTTTGTCATTCTGCCAAGGTTGTCTGAAAGTTGCTCTGTCCTGCAGTCTGTCCTACTTTTGGGCGTAACTCTAAACTGGGACACCACAATACGAATATAGCAGGTAGAGCTTGGCGATTCTGAAGCTCAGAGTCACATGACGTGTAGATCGGACAATAGACCTCTCAGGACATTCCCTCGCCCGCAGTGGCTGGATGTAGAGTAAAGGGTAGACCTTGGAGGTCAGCATCAGGTCAAAAGACATCACAGTTTTAAGTATTCATTGGTCACTTGGATATCTGGCACTAGCATTAGTTTTTCTGACCTTGGATGTTCAAAAGTTGAGGCGTCAATGCAGGGGAGATGGAAAGAAAGCAGACTACCTTCAGACTCCGTCTGAAGACTACTGCTCTGGATGGGCAGCCTGAAGATGTCTGACCTGGGTCAAGCTCGAGGTCCGTCTTCCAATCTCATGTGATGTCACTGATCGGGGTCCAAATAAAAGAAATTATGTTTACTGAAAGTTTTTGTCTAAATGTGGATTAGCAGTGTCTTGGTACTAGAATTGGACGCAAGTGGACTAGCCATCTTTTTGTCTTTCTTTTTTTTTACTATAGTTGCTTTCTCCGGAGCCTCTTTAATGTTTTTTTTGGTCTTTTAATGTAATTTGGAAGATAATAGGTGAGCTTAGCAAGAGGCTTTCCTGCCTAAATTACATATTTAATTATATCACCTCTATCCCGTTGGGCTCGTAAAAACAAAGAACAGCAGGAAGAACATTCACCACCGTCCATTTCACGTGTTTTGTTCTTTTTTTAAGTGATATTTGTATGTTTAATATAAATCATTTAGCTGTCATCAGGTGGGGGGAGGATGTGCAGATCTTGGCCACTTATCCTCCTCTTCCTCACTCAGCTGCAGACCATGCTCTCGTGTAGACTCGTGGTCTCTGTGACAACGTAACCTCGTCAACCTTCCCTGTCAGGCAGCGGTTGCTAGGAGGCAGACTCACTCACTCACTTACTTGCTCCCAGTAAGTAAAAGCTGCTAGTTGGCGACAATAAGGGTCTCTGCCGATGAGCCTCGCAGAGACGCTCCGGTGTTTATGAGCCTGCAGACGGCGTCAGGTAAGAGGCATTTCTGACTTCGTCTCAGATCGTTGGCATCGCAGTCGCTGTGATTCTTTAAAAGCAAGGGCCGCTGCTCAGGTGTGTGCCGTTGCTTTAGCGAGATGTCTTCACATTGTCCTGAGGAAATGTGGCATCTTCATCTGGGTCATGGTTGTTTCTTTTTTTCTTTCTGCTTCATATGTAAATGACTGCTGGCAGGGAGCGACAAATCTACTGAAAGAACCACATTTTCTTGCCGCTTTTTAACCTAAATACAAGTCAGTAGAGCTGAAAATGTCACGTAGTGACTTTGTCTTTTTGCATGGTTGATTATAGTTTGTCAGATTTGACTACTTGCTGTTTTCTTTTGTAATTTTACCGTCATTTGCAACGTATCCATGCCAGCTCAGCAGACTGATTGTAAATGTAAGACTTTATTAGTGCTGTAATTGAATCTGTTTGGCGTCTCTTGAAGACGGAGGCAGGTGAAGATGGATGGTGGGACGTGGAGTCCATCCGTCAGGGAGTCCACTTTACAGCTGTGGCTGTAATGAAAAGCTCTCAGGCAGCAGACGCTCCGCGGCATAATGAGCAGCTCCACTACAGACTCATCCAGAACAATAAAGAAAGCTGCTCGTGGAAAACGAGCCGCCGGCGGAGCACCACCTCATTGGCCGGGGACGGACGACGGCAGGCGAGCGATTGGCTCGTGGATGCGTAGTAGCTCCGTTGTGACTGGCTGTTGTTACGGCGAAACCAGAGTCCCACTGGAGAGACGGTGTGGATGTGTATTTGTGTACAAAGTGGGTGGAGGGTAGATGTGTGATGGCGGAAGTACAGTGTGTGTGTTGTAGACATGTGGGTTTCTATTTAGTTGGAGCAGAGTGTGAAAGCTGGCCTGCTGTGGCATCATGGGTGTTAATGAAGGGGTTTGAGTCATGACACCTACATTCACACATCAAGAGGAGCTGACACTCTGCGTCATGTCTCGTCCCTTTTAGCATTTAAGATAAATCACTTGTTTTGACGTTACGTCTTGCTCATTCTCGTGTTCGAGTCTTACTGTGAGTATGTCTAAATGCGAGGGCCGCATCCTCCGAAGACCGATTGTGACATCGACTGCATCGCAACAGCCGATGCGATACAGGCTGTTGAAAATTCAAAAACGTCTGCAAATGCATTTATGTTTTCCATGGATTTAAAGGACAAATCTGATGTATTCTCCAAAACATCCCTAGATTAATTGAGTCGAAATGGAGATTTTTTTTTTTCTTGTAACAATGGTGGACAAAGCGGGAGAGAAGTACGGTCTTAAATTAAACGTATATTAAACTGTGACGGTACAAATATTAAAAGCTTAAAGTGGTTGTTTTAATTTTTAAATATAATTTATCTAAGATATAATTGGTATTACTGGTCCATGAGATTTTAACAACATTAATAATAATCTCAAAATTTACCACCTAAGATCTCGTCAACCAGGCTTCGTCTTCCTTAGTGCCTTCCTGTTTCTCCCTGACTCTCTCCTGTGTTTCTGTGGCCTGTTAGCCAGGGGGAAGAATCAGCGCCTTGTTCTGTCAGCTCACCAGCCACCAGTGGCATTTCTTGAAAATGGAGAAACACTGGTAGCTGTTAGGCTGCTGGTACTTTTAATCTGGATAGCTAGCTTTAGCTTTGCGGTGGTGCTGTGACTGTTTTCGCCTGTATGTTACCCTCTCGTCATCAATCCCCTGATTTTTCACTGTTGATAAAATATAGAAAGTAGATTCTTGGTAATAGGACAGTGTTCAAAACAATGCATTGAAATGTTTTATTTCCCCAGCATCTCAAATTAGCTTCTTAAGCTAGGTTTATCTTTTACGCCAGAATTGAAGACGGAGGTGAGACGGGGCACGCTAGGCTTTCCCTGGCATGCCTAGCATTTTGTGGTGTTTTCTCTGGCATATCATGAATGAATGAAAATGTTAGCGGCTTTACCTGCATAATACCGTGATAGATATAACCTGTTTCACCGTCCGAGCCTTAAAGGTCTTTTTTTGTGTGTGTGTGTTGTCGTATCATTTGAAGCTAACTCCAGTCCTGTCTTCTTAACTGCTAATTCTGCGGCGTAAAACCACCGTGTGTAGCTGATGTAGATGGGGCCTGTGAGTGACTTCCTGTCTGTGTGCGGCGTTTTCCTTTTGAGAAAGCATGAGGCAACGCAGCCAAAAACCAAAACGCGTCTCTGTGAACTCTTCTCCTTCCCAGGCTTTTACGCCGATGCATCTGAAAGCTTGAACGTGTTCATCGGAGAAGGGGAAGACAAAAAAAATTTACATTTCGTGACCTCTTTGGTCCCCTCCGCTCGCCTGCTGACAGCTGATTAGGTCCTGGGGACGGAGAAAGGAGGCACAGCATCTGCTGCCGGAGAGAAAACAATCAGCCAGTGGCACAGTGGTTTGTAAGTGGATTTAGTGGCTGGATGGAGGGGGGGTAACTCAGGGGGCAGTCAAACTGAAACGGAGGGGGAGGGGAGACTGGGTCTGTCTGATCGCATGGTGGACTGTGTGTGTGTTTGTGATTAGATGGCCCTTTTGTTTTCCTGATGTTTGGTGTTTTTAGGTTTGATGAAGGCATAAACTGTTTAATCTGACTCGATGGTAATTAGACGGATGGAGACGGCCCTCCAGCCATGATGCCTGAAAAAGCCATTTAATCAAAATACACAGTGCCTGGTAAAATCATTCATCCATACTCCTTCATATTAAAATGTATTTACATACAAAAGCTCACATACATATTCAGCCCCCGTTGATCTGAAACCTGAAAATAAAATCCAGCACAACCAGTTGCCTTCACATGTTATCCAATTAGTAAATTAATATAAAATAAAAGAGGTAAAGAAATCTGTGTTGCCCACGGCAACGCTGGAGGTTCTGTTGAGCAAACAGCAATCAGTCAAGCTCTCCACCAAATCTGACCTTTATAGCAGAGGACACCACCCTGAACACACTATCTGTCCCCACAGGGAAACACGCATTAAGATGCTTCTCTTCATTGGGGCCAGGGAAGCTGGTCATGCAATATGATAATGAGCCAGAGAAAAACAACATGCTGGCTGCAAAAGATTTGAGATTTGAGTGGGGTGAAGTTTTACCTCCAAGCTGGCTAATCATTTTTGACAAACAGAACTGCGGTTGAAAGGGTTAGGTGGAAGCATACGCACATGTGGGGAATGGTCCAGTCAAAGTACAGACCTGAATCTGACTGGGTGTTCTGTGGGAGGACATGGAAATTGAGGTTGAGTCGCTCGCTGTCCAAACTGACTTTAAGGGGAAGAGTCAGACTTGCAGCTGTTATTGTGGTATTACATCAGATTCAGTTTATAGAAATGTTAGATTATGCTTCATTGCACTTCCATTCCACAATTCAACACAACTTTATGTTGTTCTGTCACACAGAATCATAATTACTGGAAATTGTCGCTCTAATGGGACAAAATCCGAAAAACCTGTTGGGTTATGAAGTGTTGTTCGGTGGATTCCTTTATGAAACTAAGTGAAGCTGACCTCTTGCAGGGTTTTTTTGTCTAATGCCTCTGAGATGTGTGAGGTTGTGCGTTAGCTTGTGTTGATTATGTTTAATATTTAAAACTTTATGCGCAGTTTGAACTGATCTTTATGGTCTGCAGCAGATTTGAAGGTTTGTTGTCTTTACGGCGCTCTCTACTGCAAAGGATGACGCACTCTGATTTATATTTACCTGAATCGAGTGTGTGTGTGTGTGTGTGGAGGTGTGTGTGTGTGTGTGTGTGTGTGTTGAATGCGGTCAAACGTTGTGGTGAAGCTTACAAGGAAGTTTAAAGAGCTCAATGTCTCTGTTACTCTACTTTAGAGAGGGTTGGTGCAGAAAATAAACCCACTCAGATAAGCGAACACTCCGCCGACTTCGCCTCGTTGAGAAATGTCCTCGTGCCGCGTCTCCTCGCACCGAATGCAACGCTTTTTCCTCCTCTTTTCTGCTGCACACGGTCAAACGGACTTCCTCTTAATTTCACAAGCGTGATTGCCTGCAAGCGTGATTTATTAATAGCAACACAACAGATTTACTCAGGTTTTGTAAAAACCGAAACAACACGACGGCGTCCGCGTCTTTGTTTCTCGGCGCGTGGCCCTCAGGCTCATCCTCTTGATGCGTTTGGTCTAGCGGAGGCATTCGTGGTACTAAATGAAGTGTACCTAATCCAGTGTCATTGATATCTCTACACACACACTGGAACGGCGCTCATGTCCTCCCTCAGGGCCTGCGCGTTGGCATGGCACTGGTGCAGACTTCTACTGATCTTTAAAATGTCATCATGCATCTATAAATATATAAAATACCCTGATGAGGAATAGCTGCTGGTCGCAATGGCTTGTTGTTCTGAAAAGGGCAGCATACAGAGAGACCGCAGAGTAATGTTAAAACCTTTTTTCCAAAAAAAAAAAAAAAAAAATTAGGAGAAAATGGTCATCAGGCAGCTTTTATGGGGAGAAAAAAGAACGAAGAAAACAAAAGTAAACTTGGGTTTTGTCGTTTGGAAGATCGACTTCAGTCTGGATGCTGAGCTGCGAGTTTGTCACAGTTTCTGTTTCCGAGATCTAATCCTCGCAGGATTCAGCTCTTTCTGTTTGATGGCCCTATCTAATCTGTGCAGGATTGGACTCGGAGGGCAGAGGAGGATGACTGAGCCAGGGCTGTTGCCATGGTAACACACACAGAGACTGGAGTTAATCGTTGGGAATCAGAAGGAGGGGGAAAAAAAAATAGTGTTTGAAGTATTTCTGTTTCCTGCTGAATGAACATTTCATTGGTTGAGAGCTGATGTTTGGAGGTCTGGAGCGCTACGTTTTTGACAATAATAATAAAGATTATTGTAAATGTGAATCTAAAGAAGCCATTCAAAAAAAATTATTTCTGAAACTGAGAAAAATGCAAAAGTAAGCCTGAATTATAGGTGTGGACAATGGGAAAAAAAAAATCTAAACACCAGACAGTGGAAGTTCAGCCAGATATTTGTGGCTTTTTGAACAAGTTTTAATCTGAATTGACCAACTTAAATCTTAAATATATACGTATATATATATATATATATATATTTCCGTAGCTAACACTAATCTTGCTGAGGTAAGATCCACAACACTAATCAAAGTTGTCTACGTGGTCCCTCCTTATTCTCCAAGGTTACATCAGACTCCATCGTAGAACTAAGATGCTAAAATATTTGCAAGATGCTAAGATGTTAGCATCTTAGCAGTAAGACTTTTGAATTTTTGCTCTAGGGTACAGACAATCAGCACCAGTGAAAATTATTAGTGCTTCTGGATTGTCTGCTTTCCTAGCGCTAGCCTGTAGCATGTCATGTAGCACTACGTCTCCGTATTTCAGCTTCCCAAGCTGCGTTCTCCTTAGCATAATTTCAATATACTCTACACAAAAAAGACCCCAAGATAATAGCTTCTGTTGCTCTGTTTGATGTAATTTCCTTGTGGTGGCCTGTGTTTTAGAAAGAAAAACTCTGTTGTAACTTCATTTGAACCCCACCACAAGCGGACAAAGACATTTTCGGTTTGAACTTGCTTCCAGTGAATTGAAACGCGTTGTTTGAATGTGAACATGTTGAAGCGGAGACGGTGCAGTCTGTGTCCTGGGGAATAACTTTTCAGGATCACTGGTCTGTCTGTGTGGAGTATGAATGCTTCTCATCCCATTTAGCTTGTTCCAGGATCACATTGTGACCGTTTCTTTGTATTTGGATTCGGGTTTTATGAAGAAGATCTTTTCGAGTGAAGGGTGTTGGTTGGTAATGTGCAGAGTATTGATCATTGTCCTCTGTTGGTCTTGCTTGGACCTGTAAGTGTTGCTAAGCTCCTCGTGCCATACTGGAGAATCAATAAAGCTATGTAGGCCTTAGAGCAGTTTATCACCACTCTTCATTTGAAACTGTCCCTGAAACGTCTCTTCTTGCTCCGTCCTTGGACAGAATGTCCAGAGATCCTTCAGGTAATGCTGCATCCCATCCTGTCGGTTCAGGCTCTCGGGTTTCCAAGGTTTCAATGTTTAACACACAGGAAGGTGGAGATGTTTAAGTAGAGGCTGCTCTGCATGTGTAAGCAGACTGAAGGAGGTGAAATGATGGCAGAGAAAAGCTTGCAGCTGAGAAGCCTGAGGTGGAGGTGGAAGTGAAAGTGACCACACTGCGGCGTTTCTCCCTTTGTCTCCTACGGTTTCATGTTTCGCCATAATAAAAAGAGGACCTAGAAATCATCTTCCTCTTTCTCTAATTGGAGGCTCATTTCCTCTTGGATTCCAGGGTGAAAGGGAGCTGTGCTGATGTGGCCAACTGAAAATGAGAAGTCAGATAGACTTCTACTACGAATAGCAGGGTGGAAAGATGGTGTGAGCACCAAATCTGCTGGATTTTCTCCAAAATATTTGCTACGGCAGTAGGTGAGGGAAAAGGTCTTAGTAACAATACCACAACTTAACCAGGGGATCAATTTGACCCAATGAAACATGTCATTCTTCTTCAGTTCTCTTAGAGTGTGTTCACTGCAGCCCTGTTTACTCCACTTTAACCAAACTCCAGTTCGTTTGCCTAGAAAGATGTCCGGTTCATTTGTGGAGGTGTGAACGTGTAATCGATCTCTGAAGCAGACAATAAAAGCGAACTCTGGTCCACCTACAAACCTCGGTCTGGGTCAGGTTGAAGGGAACTCTGGATGGCAGATGCCAAGCGGAGATTATTTCGCAGGGCATTCTAGGTAAATACAACCAAAACAAATGTGTGTATGTAGTGCTAGCAAGAGAAATAAATCACTGTTTTGTCCTTGACAAAAAGAAAAATCCTACAACTGCTAAAATTTGACACTCCTCCACTTTTGTTTACATTTTGCGAAGAAGGAAGTTACACTCATGCCTTCTTCTGAGGTTTTCGGGTCATTTCCTTCTGTGGTTCTTGGTGCAGCGCCACCTCAGGCGGGAGGTGAACATGTGTTTCAAAGGGTTTGACTCGTTTTACACAGTGTGAAAGTGAACCACAGCTG
Organism: Xiphophorus couchianus; assembly: GCF_001444195.1. Classification (NCBI taxonomy): domain Eukaryota; kingdom Metazoa; phylum Chordata; class Actinopteri; order Cyprinodontiformes; family Poeciliidae; genus Xiphophorus; species Xiphophorus couchianus. Next base: position 26,852,336 of record NC_040229.1, read on the forward strand.
CTGAAAATGTAAGAAATGTTGAAATTTTGGTTCTCCATCAAACAAAAGTAGGAAGCAGACCAAAACACCGGCAGGTACGAAAACGCCATAAGAGGCGGTCGCTGCACTTGTTGTCACCTGGTAGTAAATGTTCGTGCCATTCCACCTTGAGAACTTGTAAGGCTGTGAGCAGGGTTGGTAAAAGCTCAGACATCTTGTGGAGGTACAGGGAGAGAGAGGTCTGAACATTTCATCACTGTAATGTTTGCACCCCCACTCACTTTCCCTCCTTTCACAAACATGAACTCTGCCTCAGGTTGGATTAAGGCCCAGACAACAATAATACTAAACACAGGAGGTAGAAATTCCTCCAGTCTTACAATGGATGCACTGGACTTTTTTCACCAGACATATGTAGACTCTTTATATGGGCAGGATTTTTTAGTGTGTGGTTATTATTAAAAGTCGACTTTTTTGAGCTTTCTATCATGTTGTCACCAAAACACAACCCAGAGTGTTGCTCTGACTTATTCATGCATGTTTGAGAAACCCTTAAATCTCCCGTGGCAACCGTTCAGCCATTGCTCATACAAAGCGCCGCCTTGGCTAGCGGCGGCAACAATTAGCAAACACCTGGTAGAACTGCAAGTCTACAACGTTCCTAAGAACGATTGTAAACGGCGCAGTGAAGCATTGTTCCAAAGACGAGCAGAAGGGGGAGTGTCCAAAAAGACAGGAGGTTCTTAAAGAGACAGAGGCCAATTTCAAGGTGTTGGATATGGCTTTGATTTTGGTTACATTTCTGTTAAGTTGTTTCGATATATACAGCATTTTTTTTAACAACTGAACATAACAATTACTTGTCAATTAAAATGATGCCATCTGCCTGGAAAATACATAATATACCCTCCAAAACTCCCCGTCAGATGAAGGTCTTCACTCCTCCAACCTCACTCGGGATTCTTGATTCATTTTGACAGGATTCGGCCCCGGAGCCTCTTGTTTCCATCTGTTGCCTCTCATCAAGTCTTCACAACCTCACCACGCCTTCGTCTTCCCCTCCGTCTTAGTTACGTTAATGCTTATGCATGTCAGTGGCCAGGATTATTCTCTTAATAGGATTGTTTGGATTTTTTTGAAGTGTGGTTTTGTAAAGCTTTAGCCATTTGAAAACAACTCCAGCTGAAAATGTCCATTTTTGTCTACCCCAAAAACCCTCCCCTACCAGCTTTACATGTCTTTAGACTGAAATTTTATCCATTACTATTTGCAAAATAAGCCAAACTCAGTCCATTGGACATCTGTGAACAATTTAGTAAAACTTAGTGAAAGTTTTAAATAACTATTAAATTAAAATAAAAGCTAAAATAAAGGCTAATAAAAGAAAACTAAGCTGTGTTGTACCTAAATTTTAGGATTTTAAAGATTTTAATTTGTCTTTAAAAATCGTGCCTTTAAATCATTTTTCAAAAAATATTCGCCCGCATCAACACCTGAGGTTAGAGGTCGCACTTTGGATTAAACAGTTCTACATGCTGCTATACCTGAGGTCACTCTTTTTTTTTTTTTTTTTTTTTTTTTACCCCTCCAGGGGGTCTTTTGTGGGCTCTAGTGTCCCTTATATGACAGTAGGCTGACAGAAAACAGGGAAGGAGAGGAAGACATGCGGCAAATGTCGTCGGGTCCGGGAGTCTAACCCGCGACGGCCGCGTCGAGGACTCAAGGCCTCCATATATGGGTCGCGCTAACCCCTACGCCACCACGGCATGCCCCCACTCTTTTTTGTCTTCTGTCCTACTGAATAGTATTTTCTGCTTTACACTTTAGCACAGACAATCAGGTTAATTAAAAATGTCTGTATTGCATATTTTGTAAACACGAGAGAAAGAAAATGCACTTTCTCCTTTTGAATTCAGGCAAGTAGCCCTTTAGTGATGTTATTTTCTTGCTCATTTTGAGATTATTTTTGATGAAAGCCTAGAGAGACACACGAGGCTGCAGAGCCTTGCATTATAAAACAATTAGTGTCTCCAGTTTTACAGAAGGAGGTTGTTCCCTCCCACTCTGCTGCTGGATCCAGCTCTTCTCGCCACTTTGTAAGTTTAAGGCAGCCTTTGTTCACAAGTCAAATTAAGCATTGGGTAGGATAATAACGACCAGTCTTAACTCATCTTGTGTTAAGTAGTGATCGGGGACAATAGAAGAATGGAAAGGAAAGTGTGGAGTGTGGAGAAAAAAAGTCAAGTCCTTTCAAAGCTCTTCAATGGATGTTAAATAGTTGTAAACGAGCACATCATGAAATTCAGAATACTTTCTACTTACTGTCACATTCCAGCCACCTCACTGTTCCTAAGATGTCTTACTTGTCGCTTCGTCCTTCATTTCCTTTTACTGTCTTGTCTTTCTCTGTCCGTGCGATGACCGGTGTCCACTTTCAATCTTTCTTTTATTAAATCGTTGCAGATCTTTTTATTTCAAAATCGTTTTGCGCTGACTTCAGTAGCGTTGGGTGATGTGGTCTTAAACTTCTTTTGCTGTATTTTGTAATACTAATGTAATAAGTATAAAAGTGATGACAAGAAATGTTTATTACTTACGTATATTTGAGGTAACTACTGCTGTGACGGCAGGACACAGCAGTTTTAGCCCCACGGACACAAGTGCTACAAACCAACTTCCAGAAAACTGCAAAACAGCTGAAACACTGACTTCCTTTGAATCAAGGCTCAAAAATACACCTTTGTAGAGTTTTTGTTGATTATAAGTGAAACATTGATCAACATATTTGCAATCATTTTCCTTCCCCCTTCCCAGCTATGGCATAAAAAAGACCATGAACCTTCAGAGACACATAAAGGCAAATACAAAGTCAGCCTTCTATCTCCTGAAGAACATTTCCAGGATTAAAGGACTGAAGTCTTGGCAAGATCTATGTGTTCATCTGAATGTCATACTGATCAGTAATCATTAATCAATATGATTACTGCAACAATGTTCTAAAGTCAGACAGTGTATTTTCCAGATGATTTTGATGGCATTTGACAAAATGTGATGTTTATTGCTTGTTTCATGATTGATTTATGAAACAAGGATTTATAGCACTTTGAACTGCCTTCTTGCTGAAATGTGCGATACAAATTAACTTGACTTTGTTGAAAAGCATACCCATTTGTAATACACTTCTTTATGACACCAATCACATAAAGAAATGTGTTTTACACCACTAAATTTTACACAGCGACTTCATTTGATCATATTTTCAAATTTAGATATTTATTGATGTCCTCATTGAACAACCAATCAATACAAACAGGTTTGGATGTTTTTAAACCATTAATTGGAGTTTATTGTGGCAACAATGACTCAAACTTTTTGTCGCGATGAGAAATATTTCGCGATATACGATAAACGTCGACCCCTATAGCGAAAAGCCTCTTTTCATGTCTTTTTACACACCATCAACGTGTGTGTGCACCATCAAACAGATCCTTTGCATTAGCTGCTGACCTAATTTCATTGCAAGGCATGCCAGGAGGTTGACCCGGAGCCATAATGGAGGTCCTGCAGAGAGGAACGGCGCAGGTCGAGCAATTGGTTTTACCTGCCGCGTGTGCACTCAGGCCTGCTGTGCTCTGGTTGCAAATAATTCATTCGCCAGACGTCACAAACTCCTGGATCAGGACGGTTTGCGGTCTCTACGTTCGTGTCGTGACGCGTTCTATTATTTTTCTGCACGAGTCTTTATTAAAGCCAGACTTTCTTCGCTTTGATCTAGCCCCAAAAAATTCCACATTTATTAGGGAGCAGAAATTATGCATGAGGAAGTGTCTGGTCACAGGCGTTGAGCCGCCTGAGCCTTTCTGGTATTACTGGAAAGCAGAGCAAGGAGGACGACAGGGCGGAGAGGAGAATGATCCCATTTGTAGTCGTTTGTCTCGTTAAAACAGCGTGAAGTCAGCAATAAAGAACCAAACACACTTTTGTTCTTTAACTGGCAAATGATCTTTTGTGCAGGGGAAATGAAACATCAGCGGTTATGTGAGCATTTCTTTATTGGAAAATGCGAAAAATATGGACAACAAATGCGCACAACATTCAGGCTATCCTATTGATTGTGGTTTGTGGCTCTGGAGCCCAGAGCCCAGTGCTGCAAAGCAGACGGGAAGTAGAGGTGAAACGGGGGAGAATCAATGTGGATGATGGAGCCATTAGTGACGTTGCGACACCGTTGAGGTTAAATGGGTTTTTGTTGCATTGTTTTGGAGAGCGTGACATGTCGATTTCTGCTCACGGTTCCTTTAACATGTCAGACTCGACTGTGTTTGTGTGCGCCTCTCGTGTCTCACTGCGTTATTTAATAAGGTCTTGACCACAGTTCTTTTGTCCAGTAGTTGCTTTTCATCGGGTGCTGCGGATGCTCCCTTACAGCTGAAGCTGTGAAAGAGCATTTCTAGTTCTGATGCTTGTCCAAAATAAATCCGCTTTAATGCAAACGCTCTCAGAGGAGTTCTGTTGTCTTCTCTCAACCTATATTGACATATAATGTGGAGTGTGCAACTCATATATTGAGAAGCAAGACTTTGAATGAAGAAATCATATGAAGTTCTTAACAGCTTCTTGTTAAATTTTGAGTCAAACATTTGCCTTTGTAAGAATCCATTGTGGTGTTCTCTGCTAACCCAGTCAACCCGTCTCAGTGGGTTTCTGCTGGTCATGTTGTCTCGCTACCTAAGCTAGCAAGCTAAGTCGACTCGTTCCCTTTGCTGACACACACAGGCTCAGATCGATAACGTCTCGGTGTTCGTCTTCAGAGTCATCTGTGTCTCCTGAGGGTTGGTTGGCTGCAAAAAAGAAAAAAAAAACCAATGATTGTAAATGATTGTAAACATTTTTCTGTAACAATGTCGGTCTGCTTTTAACAACTTCTGGATCTAAATCTGTTCCTGGAAATCGCATGAAGGAAATAAAAGAGGCGGAAATGAACAGACGGATCACATCTAGCAAATTCTGTGATTCTTCCTCCAGTAATGGATTCCACTTAGCTTGTAACCGTGGCAACAGAGATGCTCAGTTGATTTCTGTTTATAGTGAAGAGGAGGAGAAGAGGGGTGTGTGTTCTCAATCAATATCTGTGGTGGATAGCTCCGATGCTCCAGTGTTCAAAGTGTGCGTGTGGGCATGGGTGTGTGTGTGTGTGTGTGTGTGTTGTGCCCAAGGGAGAGAGAAAAGGGTTGAGGTGATGTCAATCCTCTGGAGAAGTGGGGATGACATCAGTACAAAGGATGGAGGAGAGACGTTGTGACACACACACACACACACACACACACACACGCCCACACACACACACACACACGCTCTCATCTTTTGGGACTTCTTGGGTACACTCTTTTGGAGCACACTTAGATCTGTCTGATTATTTTTGTGGGTAATGGAGTCCAGAAATTTAATTTCATAACTAATTAAAGTTGGTCAACCAGTGATTGAAATGCACCACTTTTCTCCTGATTGGCTGTGACCAGTGAAGATCAGATCCAATACTGAAAAATCTGTTTTTTCCCTCTGTTCCTTAAAAGCATCATCAACAGATCCAGTATTTACAGATCGGCTTCAAGAGGTTGATCGGCGAATATCATATTTGTAATGTTTATTTGTCAAATTAAAACTAAATGAACACTGAGTTTGTATCCATTACAGCCCAAAGAGATCAAATCTATAAATCCTTAGACCTCTATATTATTAGAAAGAAATATAGGTTGTTGTGCAAAAAAAGTCAGAGATTGGCATTGTTCAATTCCAAGAAGAATGTTAATTTTCCCTTTTTGTCTTCATCAAGGTAACTTGATGTTAGTGAGGCTACTTAACCAACGTCACTCCTGTGAAACTCTTTCATAACACACATCTATAATGGGGAAAGCTTTGCAGCTTTCACATGTCTAACTTCTTCAGCGTCTGCAATAAATGTTGTGAATGTAACTCGGTATTTTCAAAAGTTCTAGAGAAACATGACTTCAAAGTTTGAAAGCTGTCTAAAGAAAAACTAAAACTCAAAATGACCTTGTATGGAAGGTCGGAATTGGACGTTCCCCCAGAAAGTGAGGTTGTTGAAGTTGAGAAAACACTGGCTTTGTCACCAAAAAGAACTTGTTGAATCCTTGTGTTTTTGTGGTTTAGCTTAATCATTTGAGTCAGAGTATTACTCTGTTTTTTCACCCTATGTTTGGTTGCACAAAAGCAAAAATCCGCGTTCCTCTTCCAAATTCCGACTAAAATCGTCAACTCAGGCTGCTAAGGTTTATCCTCCAGCCCAAAAGGTGGCGATAACGTTCTTGTTTTCCAACTCAAAACTAAACAACAAAGTCATGGAATGATTTCTTCTTAACAGGAATTTGACACAGATTTCTTTTTCTCAAAACAAGCGTCTCTTATTTTCTCTCCTCGTTTTGTGGTTTGACTCGCAGGCTTCCTGTGTTTGGCGCCCCCTGGTGAACGGGAGTTTGATTTTATCGGTTCGCACGGTCTGAGCTGCACGCCATCGTCCGCTGAAAATCCCAGTGGAAGTGATGTCACACAGGGATGATTGTGAAGTGAACTGGGAACCGTGATGTGGCCTTCAGGCTGTTTTCACCTCCTGCTTCCTCTTAGACGAGATATTGACTTTGTCCCAAAACACAGCACTTCCTGGACTTTTATACATTTTGGATCAAAATGCCAAAATAAACAAAGACTATGAAGTCCAGATTTTGTTTGTGTTTTTCTTTAAGCAGTTTTTAAGCATTTTAACTTGTCTCTTACACACACCTATATACCGACTGCACTCTGTGACTCAACACTTTGTGTGTGTACGCGGCTTTTTGGCAGCTGTTTGTGTCAGTGTGGGCTTAGTTCCTTGAGCTGTGGTGCCCCGCTGGAATTCAGGGACACACACATACACACACACCCCGACACAAGGAATTTATTATTGAGCTTGTTCATTTTAACTTTCGAAGGAAACTTGGCTGAAAGTGTCTACTTATTTATTAAGCCAGGTCTGAAGGCTAAATCTTTATTTGTGGCTCTTTAAGGTGGGGTGACAAACAGTTTTGCTGATTTTTTTCCCATCTTGGCTTCCACTGCTGCCTTCAATAGAAACCTGGCACAGACGTCCCGTTGTCTGCTCAGCAGGAAGCAACAACAACAAGAGAAAAGAAGACTTAAGATGTAGATTTATGCTTAAAACACCCTGACTGGGTCTCAAAATCTTGGGTTGAGCGCCGGAATAAATGATTAGGAGGAGGAGAACTTTCTGACGATCCGGAGTATGAAATGCTCCTCCCGTCCCCCGGCTGCGTGGCGACGCGCTCTGACGGCTCTGGGTGGGACGCAGCGCAACAGCTGCCGGTGCAGAGGGCTGGGAAGATTTTTCCCCCTCCGTCGGCGTTCACCTCGGACTCTGGCGGGGGAAGCTGTGGCGGCTCACACAAATTCCTGACCTTCCAAAAGTCGGCCTCAGAAGCGGAGAACAAGAACTATTTGTAGCACGACAAGAACGAATCTGTTGCCATTTACTGCCGACTGGAAAATGGGTCGCACGGCTTGTTTACAGCGACGTGCAAAAGTTTTCACACCCCTTCACTATTTTCTTTCTCTTTTTTTAAAACTCCTGTGATGCTACGACCCAAAACGGCATCATGTTAAAGTCCAGGTTATTTGTATAGGACATTTCGGCAACAAGGTAGTTCAAAGTGCTTCACATCATAACAACATAATACAGGGGGCGCTGTGGTGGCGCAGGGGTTAAGCACATCCCACATATGGAGGCCGTAGTCCTCGACGTGGCTGTCGCAGGTTCGATTCCTGGCCTTTTGACCCTTGCTGCATGTCTTCCCCCTTCTCTCATTGGCCACTTTCTTGTCAATTCACTGTCAAATAAAGGCCACTAGAGCCAAAATAAATAAATAAATAAAATACAGTAACTAATTATGGCTTATGCCATCATGAAGTAAATCCACTGATTCTTTTATTTTAGGCAATCCTGTTGCTGTAAACAATCTAACTAAAGGTGGATGAGCTTCTCTAGGTCTTGCTGGGACATCAGTCCTTTAATCCTGGAAATGTTCTTCATGTGACAGAAGGCCGACTTTGTAGCTGTCTTTATGTGTCTCTGAAGATTCCGGTGTTTTTTTTATGGAATAATCTGGAATGGGGAAGGAAAATGGCTGCATGGTGCGGCGTGCATTTTTATTTAGTCTTCCTGAGTCGGCACTTCGTAGAACACACACGTTCAGTCGGATCGGACGGAGAGCCTCTGTCAGCAGTGGATTTAAAGTTTAGTTGCAGATTCTCAATCGGATTTATGTCTGGGCTTTGGCTGCACCTTTTGGCTGGACCAGTGGCTCTTTAGCAGGCGCTTTGCAGCAGTTCCTTATGAATTTTTCTGAACAATTTAGAAATCAACTGTGTTTTTTAGTGCTGCATTGGGGTGATAAAGGACTTCAGTAGATTTTAATTGGGTTTTCATTCTGTTGCTTTGTAGAAGTTGAGCAATAGAAGTTAATTTCATCTTGCTTTTTCATACTAACGACAGAAACGACAAAAAAACTTTTTCTTGCCGTTTTTTTTTTTTTTTTTTTTCATTTTTTTGAAGAGTGAGTTCAGTTTTGCTCCTCTAGATGAAACCTTATTCAGGTGAAGTTAAAAAAAAAGAAGCTTCTTTGGATTGGAACGGTCACTGATCAAAGCCATTCATTTGCAGCTGCAGCTGTATGTATATTCACACTTATCATTTTACTAGACAGTGAACCTCATCTCTTTTTCTTCTGCATTAAATGAGCTCAAAATAATACAAATATTCAAATTTTCATCCCCGCTGAACAGACCGTCTCTACTGGGTCAAGGCGTGTGTTTGTTTGCGTGTGTGTGTAGGCATTAAAGTGTGTGTGTGGGCATGTGTATGTGCGATTAATTAATTACTCAAGGTGTGACGTAGCCACGTAGTTCCAGTTCTACCACTTGAACCGTCGGTGCAGCCCAGACGTTGCCACCGTCAGCTGGAAGCACAGAGAAGACGACACACCTCCCTGCGTCTGCAGAATGTGTGTGTGTGTGTGTAGCGGTGTGTGTTTATGTGTGTCCAGGAATGCTGAGGTTTAGTGTTTACTGCTGTTGTGCCGGTGAGAACCGACCGTGAGAGAGGAGGGACAGGGGGGGTCCGTTTGCTAGCCAGACCCCGAGACCTGCAGGACAAGTCAAGTTTCTCGTGCATTTAATATCTTGGACACATCCACATTCTGGCAGCCTGTTTGGACTTTTCTTTCTTTTTTCTTTTTTTTTTTTTAAAGGCGCCGACTCCTGTTGTGTGTTTTATTTCATGAGCTGCTCGTGTTAGAAGGAGTGTGAAGTTCCTGTTTGTAATTGCGCTGATTTGCCAAGGAGTGATTTGGGGATTTATTTGGTAGAGATGAGAATAAGGTGATTGTTGATGGTGGGACACACTGCTGAGAACTCCTAATGAATACAAACTTTATTAGATTTTATTTATTAATTTATTAAAAAAAAAAAAAAAAAATCCTGAATTTTGTCATACTATGAATTTGTCATACAATGTTGTCATACTATGGTATGACAACATTGAGCTAAAAAAATCCCACTCCCCCCCCAACAACCACTTAAAATTAAAAGCTCAGATTTTTTTTTAAATCCAAAATGTGATTTCTGATTTTAATGGATTTTTTTCTAAAAAAAAAATGCAAATGACATTTAAAAAACTGTGTGTAGTTCCTGGGTGCGCTGACATCACAAGCAGTGCATTGGTGAAACAAATGCCAATTTTCTAAAAATAATTTATTCCATTTAACACTGTTGACTTCCTAAACGGTCAACACCGGTTCTGCCGTGACACCGGTAATCAGTCCATGCCTCGCCAGGCTCCTCCTAACAAATTAAAGTTGTTCTTACACTGAATAGTAAACTGGATATTTCTCCAACATCTGTTTTAAAGGCTCTTGTTGCCACTTAAAAACAAATAAATGAGTTTATTACTGTAATTCGGCCCCTAATGGATATACGCAACCGCGCTGAAGAATGATGCATCATTAAGGAGATGGCGTTGTGGTTTTCTGTCAGAATAATGGAAAAGTTTACACGTAAAACTTTCTTTTATATTTTTCTTTTTTTTTTTTTTACGGTGCAGCAGACAGTAGACGGTTGTTTTATGCTGTCTGCGTTTGGACATCTTTCTTCTCTTTACTCTTAAACTTTTCTCTCCTTTGCTTCGTCAGCCAGTACTCCTTTCTATAAATAGTCTACATTAGGAAAGACTTCTGACTTCTGCACTTTTCCACCACCTGACCGACATCTGCGAAGACCTGCGAGCGAGAGGCTGAGAGCTGAACCCGTCCACCGGTCAGCTGAGCGTCACGCCCTCGTTCATTAACATCGGCGCTTTCGTTCTCACCTCACATGAAGGGGACGAGCTCATCGGCTTAAAACCTTATCTTAACGCGCTGTCAGCACTTTGAATTTGACCGCTAAAACAAAAATGTTTGGACTTCCTCCTCACTGATGGCAGATCATTTAGGAAGGGGCCAGGAAACTGTTTTTGTCTTCCCAAAAACGTTGCCTGCAAATGTGGGATTTGTGGCCACCTGACATTCACCAGACCTCAATTATCAGGATGGCTACAACATCCTGATTAAGTTTCTTTTAAACTGATCATATGTTTTCCTTTGAGTTGGTAGGGTGCTATCTTATCGAGGCTTATTTCTGTTTGCTGTAAAACCAAAGGTGGTCGCTTGAAGATGTTTCTTCAGATGTAGAATGTGTTGCAGGTTGGAGACTTGGTTAAGAAGTTGATGTCATCTGCATAGCGAGGCACTGCAGCAGCATTATTTCCCATTGCCAACGTTGTTCCTATGTAATTGGAACATATGACACACACAGCAGCGTGTCAGGAGTATTAGTTGCAAATATTGTCAAACCGTTTTTCCTTAGGACGATTTGGAACAAGTCGGTCCTTGGACGGGAAATAAACTGCAATTTGTTTCCTTCTGGAGGATTCTCTTTACGCGAAAACACCACGAAGGAATCCGCTTGTTGTACATATTCTCACTTCGAGTCAGTCTTTAGAAATCGCTAAATACCAATAATCACGGTGTCTTTTTCTACTTTAATACAGTACTTCAAGAATACCAGGATGCCGATGCATCCTTAAAAAGTCTTTAACCCTCTAAGTCTTAAACAGAGCGCCGGCGATCCAGCCAAATTTGCGTTACCGTAATCCCGCCACACTTTCTATCTGAAAAATTCCAAAGGTTTCTGAAAGAGCAGATGTTGCGCTTTCTGATTTTCGGGTTATTACGGTAATTTCATCCCCGACGTTGCAGGAAGTAAAATTAATCTGATGAAACACTCTTTTGATAGACGGTAAATTTCAAAAATAACTTGCTACATATTGAAAGTTCCAGTTGTTATGAATTAATAGGCAAACATATTTACTCACAGGACATTTAGAGAGCTGCGTACAGTTAAAATAAGCAAAAATATCCAGGCGAAGATTTTAAATTTAGGACATAAAGGGTTAAGAGTCTTAAATCTAAAATTAAGGCCTTTAAAAATGACTTAAGTTCTTAAAAAATGTATCTTGGCCTTGAATACCTTAATCACAGGTCTTAAATGCTGTTGTGGTGTAACTATTTAATCTCAGACTATCTTGTTCTTTCACAGGACTTTTCTGCCAGGGTTAGGCAAACGTTTGAGTCGCACGCAGACGTCTTCCTTACGTTCTGTGACCACTGACTAGCTGCTAATATACCCTTGCTAGCTAGGTAGCTATGTTTTTTTGTGTGTGTGTCTATCGTGGGAAAATCAAATTTTATCTCCAGTTGACTGGATGACATCCGTCTTCTCCTCTGGCTCACTTCTGTTGCCGACCTGTACGATGTTCCATGCGTTCTGCACAAACAAAGCTTTCCACTAATATATAAAACATGCAATTTTCAGTTGTACATTTCTGTGAAACTGGTTTTGAGTCTCATTCATAAAGGTCTCTAAAAAGCCTTAAATTTGAGTTGGTGAAACCTTTCCATTTGACATAAATCTGTTCTTCCGTAGAGAAGTGTTTGACAGATTACAGTAAGCCCCGACTCACTGCCAGCTACAGGCTCTTGTGCCACTGTATGTGTCTGTCATCCGTTTTTATCTGGAAAACTGAGCCATTCGCTTTCAGCGGCTGGTGACAGGGAGGCACGAGAGTGGTAGTCATAAGAAGCAGTTTCCCAGCATAATGACTTGCTTGGTTAGAGTGACGGCTGAGCTCAGGAAGACTGCAGAAATCAGAAGAGGAACCACGAGGAAGAGGCTGGAGCAGCTTAGCTTAGTCACTGAACAGTTAAAGATTCACTATTATGTACAATCAACTTTTTAAACTTTACATCATGTTATAATGTTATTCCTTCATCAAAAACATACGTGGAGTGTTTCTTTGATTCTTTAATGCATGTTTCAGAAATCCTTTAATCTCCCACGGCAACCATTCGTTGTAAACTCTCACAAAGTGCCGTCTGTTTCCACAAAGCTTCCCCTTGTAGCTGCGGTCTCAAACCGAGCTTCAGGCTCACAGAGCAGCCCTCCTCCTCCAGTTCCTTCAGACTAGTCAGCAGCAATTAGCAAACACCTGGTGGAGCTGAGCCATATCAAACTGCTTTTCAGCCCAATGCTCTTAAAAGCTTTGTGATGTGCTGAAGATGGTCAGAAAGAGCATTAGCTTCTTAACGAGACCCAGGCCCAAATACAAGGCTTCAAATTGCAAAGTCAAGTTTCTATCAAGTTATGTTTGATATATAGAGCATTTTTATAACAACTGAAAGTACTGGAAGTACTGAAATCTCACAACGTGCCTGGAAAATACATAATACCGCCATGTTTTCTGTTTATGCCATGTAAACATGCATTTGTTTGATTTTAGATATCTGTAACTTCGTTGTTACATTCGATTTGTTTGAGTTCTAATTACAATAGTTAAATTGGAAACTTTTATTAATTACTGTTTTGTACAAAGAAAAAAAATCTATATATGCATTAAAAGAGAGCTCCTCACAGCTAATCTAAATCATGGATCTAAATCAGAGACTCCCTGTTAGGAAAATGACTGTAAGAGAGCGGTCACAGGAAGCCGAAGAAGCCCTGCGGCGCTGATTTGAAGCAACAGATTGGATTGCTCTTTGCCAGCCGCATGGAGAGGACATTCTAGGGACGGCTGTGGGATCTCTGGAGATGATGATGCAAAGAAGGATTTAGCATAAAATCAGGAAAATTATGGACAACCCTGAGCTGTGATGGCATCCATTATTTTGAGCCTGTCTCTCTTCTCCAGTCAATCTTTCTCTGCTCAGCTCTTTTCTATCTCTGCTCACACTTCACCTCTCTATCCCCTCTCCATTGCTGTCTGGTGTTGGTGGGCTGCTGCAGACTGCTGTAGGTGGTCAGGACTCCAGACAGCAGGAGGGAGAGGAGGATCTGTCTGGAGCATTCAAAGGTTGACTGGCTGCCTCATCCTTTGCCCTACACCATTTCTTTCTTTCTGTCGTTGATAAACTAGAATGGCCAAGAACTGTATTTTTAGATGTTACTGAAACAACATGTTCATGTTCAACACGTGTTAAAGGAGGAACAGATCTGAGACAAGAAATATGCAACGTGATAATTTGGATGGCTGGAATGCCTGAGATAAAGAGGCCACCTACTTAGAGAGGCAAGGCAAGGATGCACTTCGGGTCGCAGCAGTTCTAACACCTTGTAAAGACGTGTAGAAAGGCTTTAAATAAATTCATATTTTACTGCATCATCATGCACTAATGGGAGTATCAGTATAGCAGACGACTGATGACCAGTGGTCCTGTTTACTGTTGCACAAGGTTAGACGCATTGCACTGTGTCAAACGAACCAAACACAATGAAAAATCTGTTCCCTCCCCTCGCCTGTGGCGGGCGCTGCGCCAAGAACCACGGAAAAGAAACAACAAAAACCTCAGAAGAAGAAGTGACTGAGCGCAACTTCCTCCTTCATCAAATGCAAACCAAAATGTAGTGGGGTCAGATTTTAGTCGTTGAAGAATTTCTCTTTTGTCTTTTGCAAAAGACCACAAGCCATTTGTCCTGCGTTTATTTTGGTTGTATTTACCCAGAATGCATAGTGCAATAGTTCACTTCCTGCTTTTTAAAATCATCTCCGGTCTGCTTGCATTCACGTATGCGTTCTATGCATTCGTACCGCACCAGAGTTTCCTTCAACTGGACAGAGGCCGAGGTTTTTAGGCGAACCAAAGTTTGCTTTTTTTGGTTCGCATCAGAGTTCAACTGTTCACACCTCTCCAAACGAATTTAACTTTCCATGCAAATGAAGTGGAGCTTAAATAAAGCGGACTAAACAGGGCTGGTGTAAATGCATCGCTATCTCGCATATCCTCAGGGGTCCCAATAAAAAGCAATGACAATATTAGTAACAGTGAAAATATGAATCGGTATTAGCCTAGCTACAGTTGGATGTCTCTGTCTGCACCAAGCTGACTACCTCGTCACTCTGACGCTGTTCTCTTGCTTCATTCGGAGGAGATCAGTCATTGCAACCAGACTGTGTGTTTGAGTTTGTGAGAGTGTGTGTGTGAGAAAAAGAGTGACAGAACAAAGGGCTGTGCTTATTATCGGCGGGGAAGTTGTGAATTAAACCATTGTCCTCTCATGGCTACCTCTCTTGTGTTGGAGCTGTTAATCTTGGCACTCTTATGGTCCCTTGATTATCACACATCCATGCACACACACTCCCAGTCTGACAGACTGTGGTCATCCACCTTTAACTTCATTAAACAGCCACTGCCTCTGGCTGTTTTGAATAGCTATCGACTCTTGTCTTTGTCTTTGACCTCGTCAGGTGCTTCTCTTGTGCGGCGTTAAAGGCAGCAGCTTCAGAACGGCCGTTCAGTCGGGCTGCTCTGTGACGGGACGCATCAAAACGCCATGACTTTACAAACTCTCCTGTGACTCAAAGTAGCGGGAATGCCTGAAGCTGTTAGGATTTGAATGGATGTACGACAAGTCTGCTTTCGTTTTCTTGAAGTTTCTCAATGTTGAAATGTATGTCATATGAAAAATCACTAAAGATTAAACTGACAGGAGTATCTGCTTTTTCTAACGCACGTTAAATTCAAGTCAAACTTTGATAAGTGCACAAATATAGGCTATATAAATGTATGTATTTTATATGTTTTACCTGGTTTTAACACGAATAATAATAATAAAACTTAATTCTGAAGGTGTGGAGCTTTTATTTTGTTGTGCCAGTGCGCCACATTTGCTCAGAGCACCAATCTGATTAGGTGCTCATGGCTGTTTTTTCAAATCTTTTTGTCGACTGAAACGTATTCAAGGTCTGAGATGTTGATATTAAAATTTTAATCTAAAGCTGTCTGAATTTATAAATTAAATAAGATCATTGGTAAAATAAATATTGACCTACATTAACAGGCATACAGAATTTTTTATTTTTAGTAAAACAAAAAAAGCTATACTCCGCATCATGTACTAATATTTTATGGTCTCAGAATACAATTACAAGTTGTGTAGACAGAATCTGTGTTGCATAAAGGACATTTTGAAGAGAATTGAAGAGGTGACAGGTCATATCTATTTGTGTGCACAACATTACGCCACCATGGTTTTAACCTTCATTCTGTCTCTTTCCTCTTGCCTGTCTCCTCCAGTTGGGATGTCCTGAGTCAGCCCTCCGGTCCCAGAGAGCAGTTTGCCGATGGGACCTGCTGCTCCACCATGAGCTTACAAGATGGCGGCTGCAGCTACGCCAGCAGCGCCAACCTGGCCACCATTACGGGCAGCATGCGGCGGCGCCTGGAGGACCAGGAGTTCACCCTGCGCGTCTATCCGGGCTCGCTGGCCGAGGGCACTATCTACTGCCCGGTCGCCGCCCGCAAAATCACCACCGCCGCCGAGGCCATCGAGTGCCTCATCGAGCGCCTGCGCCTGGATCGCACCAAGTGCTACGTGTTGGCCGAGGTGAAGGAGTTCGGTGGGGAGGAATGGATCCTCAACCCGGGAGACTGCCCAGTTCAGCGCATGATGCTGTGGCCGAGGACCGCCCTGGAGAACCGCAGCGGCCTTGGCAGTGGCGAAGACTATCGCTTCCTGCTGCGAGAGAAGAACCTGGACGGGTCTATCCACTACGGCGGCAGCTTGCAGATGTGGCTGCGGGTGACGGAGGAGCGGCGGCGCATGGTGGAACGGGGTTTCCTACCCCAGCCGGCCGGGAACGACCCGCCGTCCGACCTGTGCGCTCTCCCGGAGCTGACCGAGCGCGCCCTTCTGGAGAGCCTGCGCACCCGCTTCAGGCAGGAGAAGATCTACACTTACGTTGGGAGTATTCTTATCGTGATCAACCCTTTCCAGTTCTTGCCGATCTACAACCCGAAGTACGTCAAACTGTATGACAACCACACGCTGGGGAAGCTGGAGCCGCACATTTACGCCGTGGCGGACGTGGCGTACCACGCCATGTTGCAGCGACGGAAAAACCAGTGCATCGTGATCTCCGGCGAAAGCGGATCGGGCAAAACGCAGAGCACCAACTTCCTCATCCATCACCTGACCGCCCTCAGCCAAAAGGGGTTCGCAAGTGGCGTGGAGCAGATCATCCTGGGAGCAGGACCCGTTTTGGAGGTATAAATCTTACTTAACCCTCCAAGGCATGGGTGTCAAACTCCAGTCCTCCAGTCGCTGTCCTACAGTTTTTAGATGTGCCACAGGTACAAAACACTGGAATGAAATGGCTTAATTACCTCCTTCTTGTGTAGATCAGTTCTCCAGAGCCTTAATGACGTAGTTATTCTGTTCAGGCGGTGCAGCAGAGGCACATCTAAAAGTCGCAGGGCATTGGCCCTTGAGGACTGGAGTTTGACACCTCTGCTCTAAGGTCTATGGACTCGTATAACTGTCCTTTTTACATGTCTGGTTTGGGGCGATGTAGCAGCAAGACTCCGCCTCCCCCAGTCTCACTTTCAACTTGTGCTTGAAGTGTACATTATAAACTATACACTAGTTTTTAAATTGTGTTAATAGGTCAAGTAAAACCGGAGTTATGCTAAAATAAGTAAACCATATTTTTCCGAATGTCAGAGAAACGTTAAAAACGGGCTTTTCTGGGAATGTGACAGGAAATGAGCTTTAAACGCAAAAACCGAAACGCAACATTAGATCCCTTTGCTATTGGAAATCTCACATCTTCAACAGATAATTATGGGCTGTATTTTGTTGCTAAGAAACGATGTAAAGTTGCGCAAGTAACCGCGAAAGAGAAGCGGAAACGGAGTAGCGGAAACGGAGTAGCGGAAACGGAGTAGCGGAAACGGAGTAGCGGCAAAAGCAGCGAGATCGCCAAGTGGATATCGGGGCGATCGGTGGCATCCACTTCGTAATTTGTTTTTAGCTTAGTGGTTTCTGTTCTGCATATAAAGGATTGTGTGAGGAATGAACGTGCAGCTGGTCTCTGTTTTGAGCCGGAAGACGAAGGGGGGAAACCCGCAGCCGCAGTCTGGGCGCAGTGAGGATTGTCGTGATGACGATGGCGGATCGATCATTCTTATTAGCAATTGACAAAGAGTATCAGAGACTGAGAGCACGATGAGATCCTGGCAGTCTGAGAGGCAGCTACTCAGAGACCCCAGCAGGGGAATGGCGGCTCTGCACAGCTGCAAGGAGTCGATCACTACGGGGTGAGGCAGAGCCACTCCTCCAGCAGCTAGTAGTAAACAGCTTACAGCCACGGCTAACTCCGTGAGCCAAGGTAGAAAAGCCTTTTCCCTATAGTTCAACAGACCTTTTTTTTACTTTGTTCCTACAAACAATTACACATTTTTTGTCATCTTGTTTTGACCTACCATGTTTTTTCAAAAATTGCTTACAAACTAATGAGGAATTGCCTTCATTTTCATGCTAATAATGTTGTAAAACTTTGTTGTTTGCAATATTTTTAGATCAGTTTAAGAAATTTACATTATATATTGTCATTCTTAATTAGAAAAATCATATGTTATGAATATTTCACAGTGAAAAAATAAAAAAAAATAAAAAAATTTCCTTTTCGGATATTGTTTTTCTGTGACCCAAGGGCCAAAATGCAGCCACAGTATGTCCAAAAGTAAAAACTAAATGTAAATTCATAAAATTCAGGTTGTCCTGAAAAAAATTATACCACATAAGGCAATGTTATATATATAATATAATGGTTTCTATTAAGGTAAAATCAAAATTTGTCAAAAACGACCATTTATGCCCTGGACCAAAGAGGGTTAAAATGGTTTTATGACCAAACCAATGCTGGTTTCCACCCGATTTGTTCTCAAGAAATCGATCATTGTATGGCAGGAGATTTTCTTGAAACTTGGAGACATGAAAATGTTTCTGGAAAACGTTCAGAGAGATTATGTCTGCTGATGACTGTGGCAGTTTGAGTGCTTTGCCGTGCTTATGTCATTTTCTTTTATCTTGAATCCCGAGGCAATTTCCCTGTAGTTTACTTTGAGGTCCTCAAATCTGCATAAACGTCCTGAGGGTCTGCGCTTTGTGAGTTTTAAGACAAGACTGAACAAGTGACGGAAACTTTATAAATTCTTAGTTATCTGTGTTTTTGGGCACATTTGTGTGAAAGGAAACCAGAGCAAAAATAATAGTAGGTCCAAAAAGACGACCAAAAGTGTTTTCAGACATTTTGGAACTTTTTTAGATCCAGAAAGTATAGATGACTTTACCGTTTGTCTATCTTATCCTAGTTGTAGTCCTTACACTTCAAGATTTTTATTTTTGGCAAAGAAGCACCGAGTTAGACTCGTTTTGCTGCTTATCTTTTGGTTTCTTGTAATTTTCTGATCATAATTTCACCTCATCTAAAGTGTCACTGCTGGACACACCTTATTGCTTCTTTACAGTAACCTTTGAGCCATTGGTGTCCAGTTTCCTGCCTTGGGGCCTGTGTGTTGCATATTTTAGGGAAGCCCTTCCTCCGACACAGCTGATTCAAATGACTGATGGAAAGCTGAGGTAATTCAAAGTCTCAGGCCTGGTAATGACCCATAAATTTGACTTGGGTTCTTTGAACCAGGGAAACATCTGAAAGGTGAAGGAAATGGACCCTCAAGGAACTGGAGGCGGACCTCACTATATGGGCGTAGCGATACGTCACGCTCCGTACATCACATGACACAGATGAGATGTTAGCAATACGTTTGTAAAAACTAAGTAAGCAAACTGGGTAAGTTTAAGTAGCTGCTCTTGCGTAATAAATCTCATAATACTTTGCTTTGTGAGTCAAAAGGGTCAATGGCCAGACCAACAAGAAACCCTACCAGCTAACTGTCACGACAGCAGGGCAAATCAAGAACTACTTCTCTTCTTACTTTAACATAAGAAGGGACAATTGAGTTTGAAGCATACATTGTTGTATTCAAGTGCCAGACTTATAGTTTTTACATCTTTTCCAGTATTGCATGTCTGGCTTGTGCTTTTATGGCGTAGGAAGTTGTTGCAGGTAAATAACATTTCAGCATTGACTTCCTATCCATTTAACTCGATCACCAGCTGAGCAAGGAGACCGCATGTAGAACATGTCGCATTATAGCACTTTTCCATTTACACTGATGGTACAGAAACATTCCAGCAGTGACACAATAATGTTACTTAATTATTGCGACATTGCTAAGTGTCGCAATAAATGAAACACAAGAAAAATATGAAACTTTGACATCAGGGCAAAAGTAGCTGACTGAGCAGAACTCTGTGAATCCGCACCCTTCATCCCAAAACCAAGGCAGTTTTCAGAATGCAAACGCATCAAAAGCAACACTTGTACAACAACGTTTTGGCAGGACTTCAGTTTCCCAGCTACCGCCACGTAGAGCAGGCCTTCCCACGCGATAGCCCCACTCAGCTCCTTCAGACTAGCCAACAGCAATTAGCAAACACCTAGTGAGACTCTGCTGAGCTCATTATAGGAGCTACTTCTCAGAGCAGCGCTGTTAAAAACGTTACAGGGTTAATAGAGGAGCCATGTTGTGATGACTTCCTGAAGGCAGAGTTTCAGAAAGATTAGGAGTTTTTAAAGAGACAGAGGCCCAATTTCAAGGTGTTACATTACAAAGTCAGATATCTTTGACTTTGTAATGTAATGTATCATTTTTTTAATTATAAAAATTATAATTTTTATAATAGCTAAATGTATCACACTTGCTTGCTTGTGCTATATAAACACATACTACTACTCCTTTAAACTTCTACAAAGTAAACATAAATCGTAGCATTGTTGCACTTAAAGCTGCAATCGGTAACTTTTATAAAAATGTATTTTTACGCGTTTGTTAAAACTGCCACTATGTCCTGACGGTATTATACGAGACAGATGATCTGTGAAAAAAATCCAGCTTTTCTCCCTTCTCCCTGTATTCCTGCTGCCATCTGCAGAAATGCACTGCGTCCAGTCAGAAACAACCAATCAGAGCCAGGATGCACTGTGTGCCTATTTGTATAAAACTCTATAAGGAGTTGCTACATTTTTCTCCAGCTCCTGATGCAGAGCATGAAAGGGAGATTATAAAACCGTCTCCCTCAAACTGAAATGCCTTTACGGACAGTAGACCCTATAGTGTTTTCGCCATGTAGAACTGCTTTATTTATATTACATGACCTAGGAATGCTTTACAGATTTTGCATTGAGGGAGAAAAAAAAGACGAAAAGCAAAACAAATGGTATGCTCCCCTAATCCACTCTGGATTATAAATCAACAATGGATTATGGATTTTCATTTGTACTGTCATGTTTTGGTGAAGGTCTGTTGAAGGTCTACGTGTTCCCTTCATCCCAGCAGACGCGGCTCTTTGGACCTCCTGACGGTTTGTTTGTGTCCCTCTGTGGCTCCTGTACTTCCTGTTGGGATTCTCGGCTCGGGCGTGTCACGCCGACTCCCCCTGTGAGGCCCTCAGTTCTGATTGGTCTAAAAAGTCGGATGGACATAAGTCTGTGTTACATGATGTACATTTCTTCACAATAACAGATGGTTTGCCTTACACGAGTGTGAGCTAACTGATATTTTAGCCACCTTGTACCACATAGCTGCGGTTGAACCTGGCCATCATGCAGATAACAGTCGTAATGTTTGTTGTTTTTTTTCTTTTGTGGGTAGATTGGATACCTGTCAGAAGTTAAACGCCAGAGGCGACAAACGGCGAGGCTTGTTTTGATAAAAACACAGATAACAGGAACGTTACGCTTCTTTCTGAGGAACTAGGCTCTGCTTAGAGCTGTGGGTGGGAGCATGACTGTGTCCCATGTAATCATTTCCCCACCAATCACCTGTAAGACCAAGGTGTGAGAGTTACATGGCAAAAATTAAAAAATAAAAATAACACGGCAAAGGGAGGTTTTGTAAACATAAAAAAAAATATTTTCTGTAAGGACAACATGGCTAGTTGAGAATAAAAAAAAAGACAATTTTGCTTGGAATAAAAATGAAAGAATCCAAATTTCAGAACATCTAAGACTACTGGTTGAAATGTGAGACTCAACCTGCATTAGAAATGATCAAAGAGGCTGACATGGCACTGGTTGTCGTTTTTTTTTTTTTTCAAGCAGTCTAATTAAGGTGTCAGTCTGTAACAAAAATTTACACGGTCATGTATACTGAGCAACAGAGAGACGGATTTATATACAAGCGCCTTGAGCAAAATAGAAATTTTAACAGTATTTGTGATTTTTGTTTTTAACACCAAAAATAAGGATTTTTAAGAAAACACGAAATTAAAATATTTTGACTGTAAGGAACTCTTTTTTTCTTTGATAAACACATAGCGCTTTAGCATTAGCTTCTGCTAAATACCATTTAGGGATTGCTCTTTAGGGTCGGCTGAACAAATTTTTATGATTAGTACAACCATAAAAAATTGTGCTAGTGTTTTTGTGGCGTCAAGGAAGCCCTAACCAGACATGAGTCAGGCACAAAGAGAAAGTTTAATGACAAGAAGTTAGCGCTAATTAATTGATTTTGGTTAATGAGTTAGGAAGACGCCTCATTTCCTGAGGAAACGATAACCTACTGGACTATCATGTTGCTAATTTCAGAGCAGGTTTTAGTGGTTTTTAGCAACAACTGTGCTATTTGGTGCTGCAACCGTTTTAAAAAATAAAAGGTAAAGCTGAAACTCCCATAAGTTCCCGGTTCGTCTCTGTTTGTGGGCATGCAGAGATAAATGCGGCATGAGCCTACAAAGAATCAATTTGTGAAATAAAGGAAGAAAATAAATGTGATGTGACTAATATAAAATGCTACATATTCTTATCAGAAGAGGGGATTGTGATGAAAGTGTATTACTTTCTAATGAAATCATAATATATTTGGAAACAAAAATCTGTGGGGAAAAACAAATTACATTTAGCACGAGTGCATAACTGCTGAAGTGAACCAGCTGGATTCTTGGTTTTCCATAAGTTGTAATGGCAATTACTGAATGGCTTGTTTTGGTCAGACGATGCTGCTGAAGCTTTGTGGGAGTTTGGTTTTCAGCCTCAGGCAGCCAGACTGAAAATATGAGGTCACCAGGCCTTATTAGATCCAATTCAAATGAATCCCAGATGAAGTATTAAAACTCTGGCCCCTTTGGTAGCTCCATTATGCCGAGTAATAGTCGAACTGTTAAAAGCTACTGTTTTTGTTTTTGTTTTTTTTCTTTTTTTAATGCTCTCAAACAGTTTATGTTGTGTTTATGGTCGCATATTACCATACAATGTAATATTTCGTCTCAGTTTGGTGGAGACGCAAAGAATGTCGCCGAACAAATGAACGCAAAACGCTGCTTGACAAAAGATAACACAAACTCACTGGCTGTCAAGTTAATTTTTAAAAAATTGTTCATTCCTTAATACTTGAAAATGGTAACGGATGTTAAGACGCAGTCATTTCAACTGTACTTTTATCAAGAAAGGAGTCTCGGCTGAAAAAGAAAACATATTTCAGGAGGAGTTATGTCTCGCTGGCAGGCCTGGCTGTGGTCGGGCTTCAGTTTGGAAACATTTGTATAAGAGCCTGTAAATTCAGATAAGTCATTCTTTTTGGATTCACTTAAGAAGCTTACTGCCAACCGGATAAATCACAGGGGGAGGGAGGTGGATCCCTCACATGAGTGAAATATTATTTTTTAAACCGTATACTTTAGAAATGCCTCTTAAATCAAAGCTTCCTGCGTTGGATTGACATAATTAAAAAGTGAATTAAGCAGCACCATGGGGCTCGGCGTCCTGCTATCGCTGCTTTTCTCTGTTCAAGACCTTGAAATGAATTTTTTTTTCTTTGCGCTTGAGGGGGAAACAAAAAACGGGAGGGAAAAACTGATCTTTGGAGTCTGTGATGGGATGAAAATTTGAGAAATGCATGTGGTGAAAACATGATGCAAAGCTTTTCTCTGCTTTCACAGTCTTCCCCTCTCTGCAGTTTGGTTTTGGTGTTTTCAGCTGTTCATTGAAATCACTGGTTAGTTTTCACATTAAGTGATTGATCGACAGACAGGGGTCAGCGATATGGACCTATAAATTTATTGCGATATTTTGTGGTGCTATAATAGGGGTGGACGATACGGCTGAAAGGCATCATGAAATCGGTCTATTGGTGATTATTGATTAGTTTTATGTTTTAAATGTCTGAATTACTGCCAGACTTGTGGCGTGACTTTTTCTGTTTTATCCACAGTTTTCTCTCTGTGCCATTTTTAAAAATGTATTTATTTATTCATTTTTTAAGCAATTATAAGGCACGGTTGTGAAACCTGGAACTGCTGCTGCCAAGTTACTCAACAGGTTGTTGCTAGGTAACCAAAGAATGAGTGAGTTAGTTGATGCCACCAGCCTAGCTTAGCATGCCGTGAGAGGTTGAGTGGCTAAAGCCTTTCCTCTGCCTACATCTCCCAGAATGCTGACTGGAAGTTCAGTCAATATTCTGGGTATTGAATACTCTATCAGCTGTATTGTCTATTGATATTGATCATGTGTCTATATATAATGTATTATTGATTTATTATCCAATCAATGATACATTATACATTATGGGTTTTTTACCATAAAAACCCAACTACAGCCACAATGTAATGGGTTTAGATCAAACCATATTCATGTCTCAGAATGACCCAGTCAAAGTCCGGATCTGAACCGAACTTAAAATCCTTGGCAAGACTGGAAAACTGATGTTCACAGATCCTCTCCACCCAATCTGATTGAGTTTGAGCTTTTTTTCTAAGAATAATGTGCAAACATTCCAGTTTGTTTCAGCGTCACTTGCTCTGGTCTGCGTACCGCCTCATGCTCACACCTCTCCGTCTGACGAAAGCGACCTGATCGTTCCCCGCTGCTGAAGATGCAGTTCGCTGCAGGACGGAGACACTCGCTACAAATGTCTCCCTCTCTGCTTTCAAGGACAGAACGGGGTGGGTGGGTGTGCGTGTCCACGTATGCAGATTCAAAGATTCGCCTCTGTGTTCTTTACACAGAGGCGATGGTTTTAGTGGAGTGTGTGCTGCTGAGCTCACAGAGCCCTTCTGTCCTGACTGAGTAACCGGCCTCAGCTCCAGGCTTCTGCAGGGTTCAGTGTGTTGACCTTTAGCTGCAGCAGCCCTGATCGCTGTGTGACACGTCTCAGAAATGCAGCAGCGCTAACTAGCTCCGTTACATCATGGCAGCGGTATCGCCTAACCACTCTCAATACGCTCTAATAATTTCTTGTCATGTAGAAGCCTTTAATAACCCGCCGCAGACTTCAGTCGTGTGTAATCTGAGCTGCGTTCAGAGCAAGGCGACACAGATATGGGTGTGCAGCAGCGTAGAGCTGATGGGAAGGATGTGGCTTCTGTGTCCATTGGTGTGTGGCAGTCGGGGGATCTTGGATCCAAATTTCTTTTAAGTTATATTTGATATATACAGCATTTTTAGAACAACTGAAGGTAAAATAGTGAGTAAAATGGCACTATGTGCCTGGAAAACACATAATTCCGCCACTTTAAATTGACTGGTGGAGGTGATGCATCTCCAAGAAGACATTAGGCCATCATTAATTTTATTTAAGCTAACGTATCATTTACCTGTCGCAATAACCAGAGTAAAATGAGTCAGAAATCGTTTTGTCACATGATATAAGATGTTAATATTGTAGCTATAATCCATTACTGAAGCTGCTCAGCTCATCTCTGGCTGAGATGAGACTAAAAGTTACTGAAGGGAACCAACAAGTATCACCCTGACAGACTCAGGGCTCTTGAGAGGCCGTATAAAAGCCCGTCATTGTTGCCTTAGTGTAGTTGGTGGACTTGTCTAATGCAACCTCAGCCAAACAGAGCCCTCTTTCACCAGATGGTTCCTATCCAGACGCCTCCCCTAGGTCTCTACCAGGCCCTCAGGGACAAGATCTGTCTCCTGTTCCTGATGGATGGCTGCAGGTAGTGCTACAGCACCCTGCTAATAGAAAGAAACCAGTTCAAAGAAGAGCGTATCGTTAGGGGTGAGTGTGAATGGGTTCGAGAGGCTGGCTAGCACTAGCATTCAGAAAAGGCTGGGATCTAAGACTTGGGGTGTTTTCACATCTGATAATCCGGTAGTCTCTGTCTGTTTGGGGGATAAAATTGCAACATTTGCTCCACTTTCACACTGATCTTTGTCAAATTATCCGAACTAATTGAAAAACCTCAGCTATTAAGAAGGAATCGACAAGAAAGAAGACACTGAGCACAACTTCCATCGCCACCAAATGTAAATTACATTCTAGTAGCGTCAGATTTTAGCAGATGTAGGATTTCTCTTTTGTCTTTGGCAAAAGATTGTAAACTACTGTATATCTCCATCTAGTGCTAGACTCTTGCATCTAGTTGCATTGGTGTAGTTTGGCCTCTTTCACCAGATGCTTCCCATCCAGACGCCTCCCCTTGGACTCTCTTAGGTTGTATTTACCCAAGATGCTCTGCCCTGTATTCCACTTCCTGCTTTTTTCCAGCGGTCTCCAGTCCGCTTGGCATTCACATATGCATTTGAACTGCGCCAGAGTTCAATTCCACCAAAGGTTTTTAGCGTTTGGTTTTTTGGTACACATCAGAGTTCGATCGCGCATTCACACCTCCTCAAACAAACTGGACTTTCTAGACAAACACACTGGTTTACTTTGAAAGCTCTAAATCCCAGTTAGTCTGAGTTACTGTGGAGAAAGAGCTGCACAGATGCTGTGGGTGAACTCTGTGACCCTGAAAGTCCAGATGAAATCCATAATACCTGTGCTGAGTTCTGTAGAGGAAGCCTGCGTGCGATACGGGACTTTCTCTTTAGGCATGCATTTATTGCAGGGGCAGTCGCTTCTGCTTTTGCTTCTGCTCGCTCTTGAATGAGGACACTGCTGCTCTGAATGGCTTCCGCTGCTCACTGTGCATCATTATTAGTGTGTGTGAGGGTGTGGGGGTGTGCGGGTGTGTGTGCCTGTAGAGGAGAGGTGCCTGTCAGAACTCGTTAGTGGCCAGTTCTGCAGGCCAGCAGCCCAACACGAGACGTTCACCCATGACTGAGTTCGTCCTTGGTCTTTAAACCTCGATGAGACGTCCAGAAGCTCTCTGCGATCAGGGCAGAGCGCGGCACGCTGGTTTTATTGCTCATCGCTTCGCAGCGTGCCTCCGTGTCTGGGGGAGTGCCCCCTGCAGCGACTGGTCACATTTGCACCAGCTCATCCTACGCACATCATGGAGTTTTAACCAGGCTGTTGGACTGAAGATACTCCCATTTTTTTTATTTAGATGTAAGCAAACACACTTGGCATTTGGAGTTCAGTCTGACGTCTTTGTAAAAGTTAACGCTTGTTTTCTTTTAACCACGGTTCCACAGAGGAATCTTTTATTTTCCAGCTTGAACGACCGTAGCAAAAATAAAAAATCCTTTCATCTCCTTCTGATTAGTGAATCCTCCAAACCAAATGCGTAACGTAATAAAAACATTTATACCACTTGAAAAATGCTAACTTTTCAACATTTTTCTTACTGTATTTACATTACTTTTTGGCTTCTGTCAACTAATATCAATTTATATTTTTTGCAAATCTGTTTTACTGTCACTTCTTGTGGTATTCAATCAACTTCCCTGCATAGAATAGTTTAGTTCTGCACTGGATGTGTAATAACACTCTTCAAACCCATCAAACTATCTAGCTTTATAAATATTACAAATTTGAAGAAACATATGGACCACCCTAACAACAAAAGCTGGACTTTGTGTCAAACCAGTAGGTGGGGAGAGTTGAAGAAGTTGGGACTCCTGACAGCAACTGCTGGGTGCATTAAAAGTAAATTGCAATCTAACTTTAGTTATAAAATTATCAGTTGAGTAGAAAGGCTACTTCTTCAAGGAGCAAGCAGTAGTCGGAAATCAAGTTAATTTTTCAAGGTATCTATGCCATCACCGAAGACAACACTCTTCAGTGTGGCTGCTGTTACTGATTGAGGAAAACTCTAAGTTGGTTAATATTGGTATCACTATGTGATTAAAATGAAGTCAGAGGAAGCACAGAGATGTGAAAAGACATTTTACAAAAGAGCTGTGTTTTCTACACTTTGACCTGTAATTCAGAAGCTGAGACTTTCAGGACATAATGGGAAGGCTGATTGGAGTATACTTTTGCACCCCCTCTGCAACAATGTAGATATATAAAAGTAAGCACTGGCACTCAAAGCTTTGTTCCTTAGCCTGGTAAGTGTTGCCTAATCACTCAGTCCTCCTTTACCTGCTGGCATCTCTCTGCCTATAATCTGTATCCTGTGGGCTCTCATAGGATACAGCACTTTGCGATATTCTCCTAACATCTGCTTACAGGACTCTTCCCATCTTCTCCCACTCTCCTTTGTGCCGGAAGCTAAAAATGTTCTAATTTCTTCTCTGGAATAATAGTGGACCACAGGCTGGTTTCCGGCTCTTTACTCAGTTAGGTCTGTCTACTGATGCGCCTTGCAAGTTCGTAGCATCCTGCCTTAAAAAAGTCCCGTCTTTGTGCATTTCTCCAACATGTAGTGCCCCCTAAGATGCCCGCTTGTAAAAGGACATTTCTTTTGCTGCTCTAGTACTCCTAACTACTGTTCATGGCAGAGGTAATTCAGTAGGAGCGGTCTGTATTAGAGGTTGTTTCTCTTCCCTCCCTTTCCTTTCGAGGACTCTCCTCATCTCCACCCAGCAGATTTAGTGGAAGGCTTAGGACAGGAAATTGATAGCACAAATGGGCCTGATTCAATTTGAGCCTGTTTACGTGGTGTCACAGCAATCAGGCCCAGATGAGATTACGGCCACGAGGAGCCTCAGTCGGACAAAAGACCATCTGGGCTGATGGAGGCGGTTGAGTCAATTCGATCTGTGTTCAAGGTCTTGAGACGGTTAACTAGACTTTTGTCTGTTGAACTGGGAGGATAAGGAGGATTTTACCTGCTTTTGTGTGTGTTATCTGTCCTTTATTAGGGATTATGTCATTGAAATATTTATTCCTGGAAAGTTTACAGAAATATCCCAATAGTTAGTCTCAGACACACTTGAGCGAGCTCGTGTTTTATGTTCTTCTCTGTTTGTGTCTTGCGGTTTAGATCCAATCTTTGAAAAGTTATTTTGAACTCTGTAAGGAAAACAAATTCTGCCTTTGTTTGCGAGTTTCTGGAAGGTTCACCTCGAACAAATTGGTAGTCTTGGTGCATAACAACATGGGGGTAGACTTCAAGAATGATGGTACACAGTCAGATTTGCTTGACACATGGAGGTCAAATCAGGGTCAGTACTCAGTTTCCCACAATTACAATGGTAGGCACATTTTCACTGAGCGGTACGGCACAGCTTGGTGTGACTTAGTGTGCTTTTTTCCCTGTTTCTGTTGTAAAAGTGGCCAATTTCCATGACAGTTTTCAGTTGTAGGACCGTTGGACAATGGTGTAGTACAGGGTGGAGCTAGTGGCATTACACAACGTGATGTATTGATTGGAGAAAAACTTCACTGCTTGTGACAAGACTTACTAGTGTGTCATGATTATTGTCACACTACTAAGATGCTACACAAGGTTTCCCCCAGAAAACTTGTTCAGTGTTGGGTGGTAGGGCAGTCAATCATCCAGCGACCCATCATCTTTTTCAGTTAAAAAATGTTTAAAGTTGACAGGAAACTTGAAAATATCACTTGATACTTATGTACTATTGAAAGACTGGAGGATTAATGCCTGAACACCAACTATAGAGTCTTAAAAAAGACTTAAATAAATAAGCAATGCTTAGTCTGGTGCGGGCACAAGTAAAACCAGGCTGATAATACACTGGGGGAAACCCTGCTACGTTTGGCATGACGTTTGCCCAGTGAGAGTCCAACTGGCAGTGGAAAAAGTCTCCAGAATACACTGGACCATGGCATAGCCCAGAACCGCTCAGTGTGGACGAGATATTAAGGCCCCCATGTGTACTTCACTCCGAGGAGGTCTGTGCAGATGCATGAACGGTGTTCATGTTGAACTGTTTTGTATGCGACACCAAGCTGATAAGGTTGAGTCGGCACAACCGGTCGCAAGTATGCACTTCATCCAGACGGCCTCTTTGTGCCACAGTAGCAGTTATTTGGTGGCTGAACTGGCGGAGAAGAAACGGTGCAACTAGCTCATCAAACTAGTTGCTAGTATTTTCGGACTGTGGGAAATGAAGGAATTCGTGCAATCAGTACGCTTGACTATGAAATCTCAACCGGCTCTGGACAGTGTTGGCAGAGTCCACTCGGCCATCTTTGATACATTTCAGGCTAAAAAGGTTTCAAAAGCCTTTAGAAGAGACAGCCCAGACCACAGCATGAAAGGTCCTCCACCATGCCCAACAATGGACACCAGATCCTTTTTCGCATTTGTCCCATTTTAAAAGGAAAGGTCTAATCTTTGCCTCAATTGACCAAAGTATGCAAAAAAAAAGAAAATCTCAAAGAATTTGTATCTATTTTTGGGATTATATGATCCTGAGCTAGAAAAATTGTTTGTGAATTAACAGTACAGATAGTGCTTCATGAAATTTCTCTTACCTACTGTTAATGTGCATCCCTACTAGACCTAGGCGTTAAAGATGGATGTTAAAAACGAACAAAAAGACACCTGGGGGATTATTAAAGGAATCGCTGAGGATGAAAACAGATTTTAAGTGTTTACATGAATTTAGTTTAAGGCTTTTCACACATCTTATCCAGGTCCGCCAATAAACCCGGTCGACAGCGTGGCAAACGTGTCTCTGCAGATTCAGAGGTGGTGTGACGGGGTACATAATGCCATTAGTCCTCCTGCATTAATCATCAGGATAAACAGTCATTACTTCTTCAGTCTGAGGGTTTGTCTTTTTGTTTTCTTCTCGTCTGGAGCCTGTGCGCTCCGGATCGCAGACTGTTTAGTCCAAATAGCTGAGTTTGGGGTGTGTTTGTGAAAAACCTAGGTCACTCTAAGGCAACATTTTGCACGTCTATTTTAATTCTGAAACAAGCAACTACATTTGAAAAAAAAAATTAACTCCACTAGTATAAAAAGAGCATAATAAGAAGTCCTTTTATTTTGCGTGTTTACGCTTTCTAAACAAAGCTGAACATTAATAAACTTTGTTTTTTGTCAGAGGACTCTTTGAAATAAAATAAAAGACTTGACAAAAGGAGCGAAAAGCTACAGTAGCTCCTGAGCTACGTCATCACCTGTGTTTTGTGCGTAAGCCGCACTCGGCTGCTTTTGTCCTTCTGAAGAGTCCTGGATTAAAGACTTTCAGACAACAGCGGTAATAATCGGGTCTCTTGGCGCGCTCACAACAACATAGCTTCTACGCTCAGAGCACCCGAGCATGAAGCCTCCATCCGTCAGGTCGCGACAGGCCCTCCTCCTCCTCCGTACGTGGCGCCGTCACGTTGGGCCCGGCTGAGGAAAAACGAGAGACTGATGGGGATGAATGGTGCAGATGTGCCATTGTGAGAGTCCTGCGGCGCGTTTGAGTGGGTGGGAGAATGAAAAGGGCAAGGAGTGGCTGGTGGAGGTTTGAACATGTTCCCGATGGAGCGGCTGCTTCCACGCAGATCCTGACGGGTGACGGGGATTGTGTGTTCCTGGTACTGGTGCTCTGTTGACACAAAACATGCCACCTGGCCGTCTGTTTACTGGTACCAGTCTGGCTCTAGGATCTGGGTCAGTTAGGTGACTGGGGGAAAAAAATGCTTACCTATTAGTTTACAAATGTTATGGTGTGAATAACTGTCTACATGAGCAAAGGCTGTAACAGTATTTCTGTTGACCGTATTATTGCGTAAGTTGGCATTTCAAAAATAAATTAGCTTAATAATAAATTTTCACAGCAATTGTGGAAAAAGAAACAACAAAAGTTTTGCCGCTTTAATGAGATGGTTTTTATCGCTGTATTGAAATTTCTTTATTTTTGCAAAACTGCAATGGAAACACTTTCTTTCGCTTCAGACGTGTCACTTGATCAACAGCCGGATGTTGCCACCGGGGAGCGACGGGGGGAGGAGGAGGAGGATGAAGTTTGTTTTTAACAAACAAACTTATTCACATGTGATTTTAATTACGTTCCTTATTTAATGGAAACGCCACAGTTTCAAAATGTAGTTTTTTCGACATTAGCAGAATATCAACAATGTTTTGAATTGGGATTTATAATTATTTTTACAGAGGA
Organism: Xiphophorus couchianus; assembly: GCF_001444195.1. Lineage (NCBI taxonomy): Eukaryota > Metazoa > Chordata > Actinopteri > Cyprinodontiformes > Poeciliidae > Xiphophorus > Xiphophorus couchianus. Next base: position 26,884,071 of record NC_040229.1, read on the forward strand.
ACTCCAGTTTTTTTCAGATTTATATGGAGGTTGTGCTCCCTAGGTCTGGTGAAAAGTTGGGTCCCACTATTATCTTTCTTCTGTTTTGCATTGCTCTTACTGTACAGTATCTTATTGTTATGTGTTTCAGATTTTATAGTTTCGTCTTAGTTTGAATGTACATGTTTCTATTTACCTGTATGTGAGACGATAAAGGCTCTAATTTATGCTATGCTCTGCTATTTATCGGAACTGAGACATTCTCTGTGATTTTAATGTAGTGGTTAATTTAGCCACATGTCTCATAATCTTCAAGCCTCCTTATCATTTTTTTAACCATCATGACGCTTCATCATGCTAGAAATTACAGACGGTATCCAAATGTGTCTGTGTTGTTGGATGGAGTTGTTTTGGGGGACATTCTGAACTCCACTTCTTTAACTCGTGTGTGACTGAGACTCTTTTTCTTTTTTGGGATAACAAGAAACCATGATTGCCAATGTGGCACTGATGCTGATACTCTGCTACAGACTTCTGTAGTGATTCCTTGTTCTTCTTGCAAAATTTTACCGTGTTCTTGCTGGTTATTAAGGATGAATAAAAATTCATTTCTTTTTGCGATTAATTAAAAAAACAACTCAAACCACTGCTGCAAGAGTTGCCAAACAGAATTTGTTGCTGAGATTGTCCGAATATTGTTGACTCTGAATTACATTGATCAGAAAGCCAGTAGTGCCTCTGAATGATCATAAAGTACTTCGGAGCATACGTTTTTCACTGTTAATAGGAGTTGACACAGCAGAGCAACATGTAAGGTGGACACCTTTTGGAGGCCTGACTCTATAAGACATTTGTGTATTTTCCCTGACATTGACAGCAAACTGTTGGTGGAAAATCAGCAGTGAAACGTGATAACACAGCGTAGCTCCCTTCATGGTGCTTGTAACACCGTTTGATTCAGCTCATAAATCTTCTGTTTTCTTGATTTATGTCGTTATTGGGTGTTTGATGCAGTAAACAAACTAAATCATTGTTTCTATGCTAAAATAGCCTCCTGTGGATTTGTCTTTCTTTATTCTTTTGAAAATTAGCCGTTTTGGTCTTTTCCCTTCCGTTTCCCGTCCGTGACTGTGGTGGTGCTATGACCTAATTTTCCTCATGGGAATGATTAAAGTTTAATTTAATCTAATCGACCACAACGTTACAGCTGATGCTCCGATGGGGTTTTAAGCTGCTCACTGGACGTTGCTTGTTTGGTGGTTTGCACTTTGAATGTGGATTGCGTCTACATCATGTCAAGGGCAGATGAAGATTTACTTTTTGTAATAGTTCAGAGGTTGCTGATGGGAAGAAGTGGAGTGTAAAATAAAGCAAAGTTAGCTTTAGCAGACTTAAGTTAAAATGAAACAGTGGTACACACAATGGAAGAACAAGCAATAGAATAGCTGACGGATACTGAAGAGCGCATATAGTCCACGTAGTTGAGGGGAATACAAAACATTATGATGCTGTTATTAATGTGAGGATGGACAAAACTATATTGAATAGCGATGGGCGCGTCTGAGATTTGTGATGGGTTTCTAGGTTTTGTAAAGTTTTGACCTGCCAGAACCATCTTTAAGCAATTTGTACTTCAGTAATCGCACCAAACAGGGAAAACCAGTGTGACCGGTGGACTTCTGCGTTGTGTGTGTTATGTGGTGATCGGACAGACCACAAAACACCAAGTCTGGGTTTGGAGGCGGTCTCCGTTTATTTAATCTGTCAATCAGGAGATATTAGCATTAGCACATAGCATGTGCTCCAGTTCTCCAACCCGATCTATACAAAATAATAATGTTAACATGCATCAAATGTTATAAAGGCGTAATCGCAACTCAAATGAAAATATCCAAACACCTATCATTAATACAGAAGGAAAAATAAACATTTGAACAATATAAATGAAAGGATTACAATGGATTATAAAACTTGCCTCTTCCCAGTGGAACAAGTAACAAAAGGGAAGAGGAAATTAACAACTTAATATTTATAATGGTGTTGGAGGATCCTGAACAAAAGAAGAAGAAAGTAGGGCGGAGCTGGAGGACCAAACCCCTTATAGCAGAGGAACACAAAGACAGACAAGTATAAGAGGACAAATAAATTAAAGAAAACATTTTGTGAAAATATGCAACTAACAATATAGACCCAGTTACACCAGCATCTAGTTTGATCAAGTCATGAATCCAGAGAAACCCCTACTAGTTTATAAATTCTTATTCTTAATATTAAAAACACGGAGAACCAATATGTAGTACTTTTATTTTTCTCTTGCTTTTCTTGTACACTGCTCAAAAAAATAAAGGGAACACTTAAACAGGTGTTTCACACTTAAAGTGTTCCCTTTATTTTTTTGAGCAGTATATTTTGTTTGTATTTCCTCTAAACTCATTTAAAGCACTTTGAATTGCTATATTGCTGAAAATGTGCTATATAAATAAAATTACCTTTATGATGAATTCGATGAGTTTATCTAAATAGTTAGCTAACTAAATAAATATCTAGTCTGGAAATAAACATTTAGCTAGCTACAAAAATATTTAGCTAGTTAAAATATTTATCTAGCTAGCTAAATGTTTAACTTGAAGCTAATCATTTAGCTAGCTACAAATATATTTAGCTAGTTAAAATATTTAGCTAGCTAGCTAAATGTTTAACTTGAAGCTAATCATTTAGCTAGCTACAAATATATTTAGCTAGTTAAAATATTTATCTAGCTAGGTAAATGTTTAACTTGAAGCTAATCATTTAGCTAGCTGCAAAATATTTAGCTAGCTAAATATTTATTATGGAGCTACACATTTAGCCAACTAACTTAATATTTAGTTGGAGCTAAACATTTAGCTAGCTAATTAAATATGTTGCTTAAACCTGTGACATTTAAAAACGAATGAACAACATTGGGGTGGAAAAGTGACTTTCAATAATGAACTCCCACTTCTTTCCTCTTGTGAGGCTAAATAACCCAAATTATTGCTGCTAATTTTTGACTCTGTGTCAAAAGAGCCCCCACCCCAGCCCCATACTCTATCATGGCCCGGTTCTGCTGTACCACTGCAGCCACTTGCTGTGGTTTCTCCCTAATGCAACAGCCCTGCAGAGGAGAGATGAAAGCAGCGTCGTGACTCCCTGCCCTCATCTCGTCTCCATCCCGCCCGCTCCTCTGCAGCACAAGCAGCAAAGATGGGGGGAGGATAGTAAATGTGGAGGAAGAGGAGGAGAGAAAAATCCTTGTTTAAATAATAGAAAGCGAGAGAGGCATTTTGAAGCAATTGCCCCAGTTTTAGGGGATTCCGTGAAATTGAGAAAAGGCTCTTGGCACAGGTAGATTTTACTCCTGAACTGCGTCTTTGCATTGTTTGAGGTCGTAGCGGCGGCTACTCTTCACCTTGTACACAAGCGGCACAAAGAGGTAGAACCTGGGCTTTTATAAAGATCCTTTTCAAACATCTAAAGATTTAAAGTTCAGCCACCTTTTTAATGTAGCGAACGAGTTAATCAGAGGGAAAAGGTCAACGAAAAGGACATAACAGGCTGAGGAAGCTCCACTATCAGAAGTCCAACACTAATCAGAAGCACAGAGATGTTCTCTTCAGCCTCTCTCTTATCTCCCTGCTTGTTTAGCGTGTTGAGATTGACTTGATGGGACGCTGTTATCATCCCACCATCTCGACACGGCCGTTCTGCCGGGGTTAGCAGGCAGGAGCTACTCGCTTTCTGATTGAACTTAATTTTACACTAAAGAAGCCCTGGAGGTGCCTCTGTTTTTGCGGCCATCTTGGATCCAGCTCTTACTACATCATTAAAAATGTACCAAAGATTTTGACACCAATTTTTGCAAAGCTCTAAACCAGAATCAGATTCCAACTTAATCTGATTCTGACTGTTCTTTAATAACAACAACATACTTTTGAGATAAATTTAAAGTTGAACTATTTACATCCGTAAGAGTGACTATTTCACCACACTTCTTACCTACAGGATGCATTAAAAGAAGAAACCAGTGGAGTTTTACTTATTGTTTGAGGTAACAAGTTTCTCATTTGCTGATCTGTTAGATTATGGAATTATTAATGCATTTACTTTGACTATACAGAAACCTTACAAAACCTTTTTGTCATGCCCAGTCATTTAATATCTATAAATGGTAAGAGTAAATCTTTTCTCAGAGAGAGCAGTCACTGTTACACAGCTCTGAAATAAATTTATTTTTTTGGTTTTGAACATGAGCTATTCACAAGATTGCTACAATTTTTCATATATATGTTTTCATAGTAAAAGTTCATGAGTCCTTATCTCAACTATAATATTACGAAAAGGCAGCCGTCTCTTCCACTCCCACACAACTGGAATCTTTCAAAGGACGAAACGGGTCAGCTTCTTCGTTCAGGTTCCTGTGAAGAGCCCACATCCTCCTGTAGAAAATGGATTATCTTTTTTTTTGCACACCTATTGTTTTCCCTCAGACTTCATTTTAAAAATCTCAGTCATGCTGAAAACGGCAACGTTTTAGTCGTCTTCATTCAGCAACAACTTCTGCACCGAAGAGTGTCGTCAGTGCGATCTGGTAGAGTTTAAAACACAACCACCAGATCATCTCTCCTGCTCCATGTGCGTTGTGTGTATTAAGGCTCAATCCACTGATGGCGTTTTTTGGCGCTGTTTGCAGCATTTCTATTATTGCTGCTGAGCTGTAGCAGTGAGGGTTTACCAAAATAAACAAAGGAAAGAGATAAAAACCACAACCTACTGCTAGGAATAAGGGAACTGAGAAGACTGAACGACCTCGCAGTTCTAATTTTCAGAGACAAAAAGGAAACGGTGCAGTCTTACAGGATGTCGAGTGTCTCGCTTTATGTGGCTTCACCTCCTGCAGATATTTACTCCTCCTCCTCCCCCCACCATACAGACACAGATAAGACAGGAAAAGCCTTTTATTGAATTAGTTTTCCCAAATCCACGCTCATACAGAGCACTAATTCAACTTCCCCACTGTTTCCTGCCCTGACTGGTGGGTAAAACGGCTCCATTGAGCAGCAAAATGACGCATCAGGACCAGCTGATGCTCGCTGACTTCACTGAAGCTGCACACAGTGGAGACGACCAAACCAGAACCAGTAAGACCCAATAATGGAGCTACAAACATGATGTCTTTGTAAAGCAGTGGGATTTTATCTATTTGTATGTAAAATTCACTTTTTGTGCTTTACATCATGTTAAAAATGTTATTTCCCTGTCAAAAACTTGCCTGGAGTGTCGCCTTGACTCTTTCATGAATGTTTGAGAAATTCTTTAATCGCCATGGCAACCACTCAGTTGTGCAAAACGCCTGTTTGGACCTAGCTCCGCCTTCAAGGACGAAGCTCCTCCTCTCAGCTGCAGTTTCCAAGCTTCTGAGTTTCTGTCCTCCCCTACTCGGCTCCTTCAGACTAGCCAGAAGCAATTGGCAAACACCTGGTGGAACTTCAAGTCCACTAAACTCATTAAACGAGCTACTGCTCAGTGAAACGCTGGTATAAAGTTTTCAAAGGGTTAATAGAGGAACCATGATGCGATGACTTCCTGAAGGAGGAGTTTTAGAAAGAGTGGGAGATTTTAAAGAACCAGAGGCCTAATTTCAAGATGTTAAATTATGAAGTCAAATTTCTTTTAAGTCATATTTGATATAAACTGCAATTTTATTACAGCGTAAGGTGGCGTAGTTATTTGATTGTGCTATAAAATGGCACAATGTCCATGGAAAACACACAAGACTGCCCCTTTAATGTCGCAGTAGCCTTGTTTGTGTCAAGGTTAAAAGGTCAATTTAAAAAGTTGGGTTTTTTGCAGAGTAAACGATGAAAACCAACTTTCAACACATTCCCTAAACATCCTGATGAGTGCAGAGTAAAAATGTAGCCGGTGTGTTTTGCGAGCAGTTGTGCGATGGCGCCGCCTTTGAGGACGGAAACAGCAGCAGTGAACTTTCCTGACCTTACCGAACCGAGTTAATGAAGCCAATTTAAGAGTGCAGAGAGAGAGAGACAAGAGACAGGAAACGCCCAGGGTTGTTACCAGTCTTGCCTTCCCTACATGTACTCAAAGCACCAGCATGTACACACAAGCGGTCTACCAGTACTAATGCTGAACATCTACGTAAACCCTGCAGATTCCCTGCAGAACGTTCATCGCCTCTTTGCGTTCAAAGGTGATAAAAGACCAAGTGTGGGGCTAAAATACACCAACTCTACATTGCTTAACTGGCTTTAACAGACTTTAACGCTTGTTCTTTTCTCTCATAATTTTAAATACCCATCTGGTTTGTTTGCAACCAGATGAGCTGTTGAGCGGGTTTCACTTTTAGTGGTTTTGTTTAACTACCTTCACTGGGATTGCAGGGGTGGAATTAAAGTGGTACTGAACCCCACTACCACCGGGTTTATGGGTTTAAAACCGATTCTGCCAGCTCTAAAACGACCATCTTGAGCAATAGACACCCCCAAAAAATGATCCACTTTGATTGCGTCACATTGCAACCGCAGAGACTAAAATGAAAAAGAAAAATTGCTGCAAAAACTTGAGTTGAGAAGATACAGCAAGAATGCAATCTGCTCAGTTTTGCTGTAGGAAGGGAGCGCTTGGATTATAGATTATTGTAATTTTATACTTCATAATTTGAGATGAGTTGTATATATTAGAAGGTGGTGTGAGTTTCATGTTCACTAATCTTTGTTGTTTTGCCTGAAAAATAATCTGCTCATCCTTAAAAAGTCTGAAATTCATGTATCTAAAATTAAGACATTAAAATGTCTTGAATATCATTAGGAAACATGTAAGTTGGCCTTAAATACGCTTTAATTATGTTTTAATTTTGTCATGACATGACTGTTTTGTATATTCGACGTATTTTATTTCTCCTGGTACTTTTCTGTCAGGCAAAAGTGTTGCACATATAGTGGCGATTCAGGCTACTGCTAACAGGCTGCTAATATACCCTTGCTAGCTAGCTTTTTTTCATCCAAAAGTGTAATTTATTGTGTTTGCTCACTTCTGTTGCTAACCTGTACAGTGCTATGTCAATTTTGTACAAAAAACTTTGGCACTTCTACAATATAAAATATGCTCTTTTCTTTTGTACGCTTCTGTCGTGATACAAGTCTTAAATTTCCTTCATAATGGCTTTTAAAAGAGTCTTAAAAAGTCTTAAATTTTATTTGGTGAAACTCTGGATCAGATTTATCCAAAGTATGAAGAAAAATAATAAGAAATATGACTCTTTTTTCCCCTTTGCCTTTGTGCATGGTTTGCCCTGGCATGCACACGTGTATGAAATTCCTCTCTCAGCTACTTACATTTCACTTGTCCACAGTACAACCAAGCCCCTATGAGGCTTAAGCTCATCGTAAATTATGCAGCAAACCGGCCCATGTTAGGAAAACCACTGAAGGGATGTAGCAGGCAGCCAGCAGGTAATGGATGTTATAAAAAATAACGGTGTCATTCATTTATCACATATGAGCTCAATAAATCTTGGTCTGCTCTGTGGTCCACTTTTCACTGGTTTAGGCAACTCCCTTGAATGATGTCTGAAAGATGAGTCAAAAATAACATTAATATAACATACGTCTTCTATTGTGACAGTTTCAAAAAGTACAAAATACAACATCATGGGCTGATTTCATGATTCATCAGTCCTATTTTTGCAATTTCTGATGATTCTGGATTTTTAAAAAGTGCTAGTTGCCAAGCAGCTTCCTGTTCGCGTGAGTGAGTCCGGCGGACATCTGCATCGAGTCTGCTTCAAGTGCAGAAATAACCCCAGGCAACATGAAACTGATACCGCACAACATGGTTAGCTGTTGTTTGTTAGCTGCAGCTAATTACAGCTGTTAGCTAACCAAAGTTTGGCTGGCTTTAGCTTTGGTTAGCTAGCAACATGTTTTTGCTAGCTAAACAAAGAGTGAGTGTATTATAGCCGATGCCACCGACTAGGCCTGTCGCGATAAACAATAAATCAATTAATTGCAGGATAAATTAAAACTTTCGACCTCATTTTAATTATCAGCTTTATTGTTTCTTCTGGACTTTTTCTCTTTCAGCTAAAGACACTGAATGAAAAAAGGCTCAACTCCGGTGCTCTCCACTGACCCTCCCTTCCTCATTTTACTTAGTGTAAAGCCCAGCGCAGACGGCACGATCTTAGAGCTGTCGGCCGATTGTCGGCCCATTTATAAAACCTGACAGATCACACATTAGCCGACAGAAATCCTAGGTATAACTGTTCCATCGGTTCGTTCCTGCCTTGTGGTGTCCAACAATGGGCACAAAATAATGGCTACAAGTTCAGTGAACTAATTTTAAAACCAGGCATTAATCAATGCTTTACTACAATCTACCTGCAATGCATGTGGCTAGTGTCAGCGTAAAGTCCTGACTGAATGAAAATCATTATAACCTATTTACGTCACGTTAACGAAGAACAGCTGAAAAGTTACAGGGTTTATCAACTGCGGTAGCAATTTCGCTCCAGCTGCTCCCCTTGTCATTTCTATATTCTTTGCATGTTGAATAAACATTAATGTTGTTTCCACATATCATCTCCAATGACCGCTGGACTTCAGGTTGTGCGGTGTCAGCTGTTTGGGATTCCCCTCTGTAACTTCCCCTCAGAAAGCCCGGAGGAGAATCCGCGCTTTCTGATTGGCTACCTGTCACATTCAACAGGTGTAGTTAAGCTCTCAGTCGGGGAAAAAACCCTGATTTGGATCGGAGACGATCTACCATAACACACCAAACACTACAGGATGATAGCGACAATCTTAGAACGACCAACAATCTAAGATTGTTGTAAGGGGAAAAATCGGGGCAAAAAATCGTGTAGTGTGAACTATTGCATCAGGTAGTCGATGTGCCCATCTTCTCTATTTAAATCTAATTATTACTGAAGGGCAACATAGTATACACACTTCATAACCTGCACTCTTTCACTTTGGCTTTATTTTTATTTTTTATTCAAGTGCGTTTTTTGTTAATGGAGACTGATAATCCTTTTTGTTTTTGGTTGTTTTGTTTATTTTGTTTATCAGCTCAAGTGTTAAATGTTCTTTTGAAAATAAAGTGTATCTAACTTTGGCAGGAAATCGCATGCGTTATTACGTCATTTCCATTAAATCAGTGTTAAAAGGTCTTCAAACAATATTATCGTTTATCGTAATAATTTTTGAGACAACTAATCGCTCAGCAAAATTTGTTATCATGACAGGCCTACCACCGACCAGCTAGCCATGAGGTTGAGCAGCTAAAAGCCGTTCCTCTGCCTACATCTCCCTGAATGCTGTGCTGTTCTGGATCGGAGTTGAGTGAAATAATAAAAATTCTGTTGGATGTATTTGCTATTGATATTGATAACGTGTCTGTCACAATAAATATTGATGTCGCTTCGCCCTAGCGACGAGGTTGCTAAGTTGGTAACAGTACTTTCTGTTGACCAAAGTTTCTTCAGTTTCTGTTAAGACAATAAATGAATGTAGATTAACTTAATTTAGTTACTTGTTACCAATTGAAGAAACCCATAAAAGCTGGATCAATTATTCAGTTTTTTCCAGTGTATTTTAGTTGCCTTGCTTTGAAATCCAGCCTCGCCGTGGTTTATTTGACTGTTTGGTTGAACCTTCACCGCTTTTGTCCAAACACCTGATCTAGATCTTGGTGACAACGATTGGACAAGCTCAGGGAGAGTGATGGGGACACGGGGGGATGATGGAAAAGTGGAAAAAGTGGATTATCAAATAATATCCTCTTTGCATTGTGTAACGATATTATCACCGCACCGTTTTTTGCCTAATATTGTGCAACCGTAATGTTTGGACCATCAAAACACACAAATCCTGAAGAGAAGAGCCTGATTTGACGCAGCAAGATTATTACGCCAACAATCACCATGACGATTCTGACCCCAGTACAACCTTAGCTGGGTTAAATCTCATAAAAACATCCCTCTAACTTCATTTGTTTTCAGCTTATTTCAACCGCATTCTATTAAGAGTCTAACGAAACCTAACCCCGAACACGATGGGAACGGCTTTACCCAGACGGCGCTTTGCTGCAGGGCACTACAGAAAGAAACATGGGAGCCTCACTCCTCCAGCCTGTGACCTTATTGCTCGTTCTCCGTGGGTTAAGAAGACATTGAAACGAAGGAAACCTCTATCTCGCACGTTATCTTCTTCACCATAAATGGAGGCCTGTCTCCAATGAGCAAGGGGCCACATCTGGATCCTGTTGGCCCCAGGACAGACAGACCCTGTAAAAACCTCCTCCCTCTGCAGCGGACTGTCAGCAGCCTCACCACTACTGTCAGTGGGGAGATGTGGGGGGAGAGAAAGGGAGTGGAAGAAAGAGATTAGGAGAGAGAGAGAAAAAGCTCAGAGGGGAGAGAGGGAAACATCAGCAGAAATCCAGAGGAGCGCAAGCAGGAGGGGGAAAAACTGAGGAGTGTCTGCAGCCGAGATGTTTCATTCTGCTGAAGTGAAAAGGAATGGGTTGTAGGTAGAGCTGCATAGCACATCAAAACACAGTTAACATGGCGGCATGTTTGCTCGCACGCAGTATTTAGTATTTCAAATGTCAAGCGTATCGAACTCTGCATGTTGGTGATGTTTTCAGGCAGATGGCAAGCTGCCTGAATAAAAAAACCAAAAAACTTCTGTTCTTTCCTCATTGGCGCTCATCAATGTTTCAGATTTTCAGAGTCATTTAAAGTGAAACCGCTGCTGAGGCAAAAGCTAAAATTGGAGAGTCGTGTACGGTGGGAATATACTGTCATCGCAATATCGGTGTGTGCAGTATTCACATCACAGAGGGCTGTTGGGAGTGGCCGATATTTCCCAAGAACTGAGACGTCCACACCGGACTCTGATGACCTTGTCCAAAATGCTGAAGGTCACAGAGTGATGGAAGCACAGATCAGATGGAGAGGAAAGAAGAAAATGAACGTATATGACGGCTGGCCAATATTACCACCAGAGCACCAATATCTGTCAGCCCTAGCAATACAAATAACTGAAAAATTGACCCAAAAAAACATTCTTAATTGTCAGCAAGATGTAAAGTCAACTCTTGAAAACTCATGTTTATTTCATGTTTTCAAGGATAGAAAAGTTGCGATGTTATTTTATTACAGTATTGTTCAGAGATCAGGTTGGTTTGGTTTCATATCTGAGCCTCACTAGAGCCACAAAACGTCTTTCGGTATTTACTCTGGTTATGTTTGTCTCCTATTATTTGTTGTTTATGAAACATTTACGTGCAATGACAACCGAAAACAGACTAAACATGTCAGGGAGCAAATTGTTTTTGTTCCCATTATCGGTTTGTGAATTTAATATTTCTTTTTAAGTGCCGGGCTTTTTTTTTACTGCGATTGTTCGCGAAACATGAAAGCCAGCTTTGGTGGCATACAGGTCTGTACAGATACAGGTCTGTATTTAATTGACCCTAATGAAATGTTTATTACTCCACCAGCTATTCACAGCTGGCTGTACCTCATCGTGTGTGTGTGTGTGTGTGTGTGTGTGTAGGTGTGTGTGTGTGTGTGTGTCTATTCTGTTCAGACCGTGTCTCATAAATCCCGATGCTTTGTAGTCTGTGTCTCTAGAACAAGGCTTCAAAATAAAAATAAAACAGAGATGTAGACCTTTCTACAACCCCTTTCTCCCTTTCTGCTTTTATCCAGCGCTCTGACATACCACAGCTTCTCCTTTTTTTTTTTTTTTGGCAAATCCCGACTGGAGCTGGGGAGTGCATGTGCGTGTGGGTGTGTGTTTGCAACTGGCGGTGGGCCCGTAACGCAGCACAGCCTGACTGACAGAGAGCGCAGCGCGGCCTGCGAGGCGGTGTGGGAAAATCCCACGACTCAGTGTGTTGAAGTGTTAATCCCTCGAGAGCTGGACTGCTGTGTGAAAGTGTGTGTGGTGCAGTGAGATGATTAATTTGGGTCACAGGAGTTTGGGAGTGTGTGCACGGTGTGTTTATGTTTGACTTTTGTAATGCAGCGTGGAGTCGTGTGCAATTCAAGAACAAATGGTTCAACTTAAGCTTTTTATGGCTTTGTTTACCAATTATACGATTCACCTACATTTTAGGCCAACTAATAATAATAATCAGATTTACTTGTTACGAGCAATTTTTTTTTTTTTACTCAACTGAAGAAAAATGTGAATTTCGACTTACATATGCAATCAGTAAAGTCAAAGATTTTAATTAATCAGTAATAAATAATAACTCAGCCACACTCGGTAAAGGAGAACTTTAAAGCTATTGGATAAAATATCTGTTGAAAACATATTTGCTATTTCATTAGCTCTAATCTGCTAATAACACAGCCAATTTTCATTTAGTGCCTTAGCTTTAGCTTTTTCCTAACTTTGAAAAAGTTTAGCGCACTTAGCTTCCCCTATTTTAGTTTGTGTGGATAAATGCTATAGCGCTAATTTTCTTGGCTGTTCTGTAAACTTTCAGGTGAATGAAGTTCGACATCTGCGTTGAAGTTTTGTTTCTCACTGTTAGGAATTGTTTAAGTTGCTATAGACGTTAACCTCGAAGCTTTTGGTCAAATGGTCAGCATTACACTTCAGATATAAACCTGAAACCAGGAGTTTCAAAGAGTCACTTCCTGAAGTTCAAACTGTTCATATTTGCCCCGTTGGGGGCAATTTAACACGTTGTGTCATTAACACATTTTTGGTATCTACATTGTTGAATTTACCGCTAGAGCAAAAGCTTCACCTAAACACAGTGTTGATTGAGTAATTTAGCGTTAGCGGAACTAGCACTTGTGACTAGTACTTTAGAGTTAGCAAAATTATCTGGGCTAGCTAGCAGTGCCAACCACTTCTAAATGAGGAGGAGAAGAAGACGACGATCAAATGATCTTTTTCCTCAAGTGTTGAAATTTACAGCTGACTATTGGCGTGATCACAGTGCAGTGATAGCAGAAGCTTCGAGGACTCAAGGCCTCCAAATGCGGGTCACGCTAACCGCTACGCCACCACGGCATGCCCTTATTGAACATGTAACTGAACATAAACCACTCCGGTTAGGTTATGAGCTCAGCATGGTGTCCTAATTTAAAACCACCTTCCTGGTTCAAAACAGGCATCTAGTTGCACCTTTGATGTCATTACGTGGAGCATCTGTATCAGGTTTCGTTCTTCTTTACAGCCAACTATTAAATAATAATGTTTACTAAGTTGGGCTGCACAGTGGCGCAGTTGGTAGCACTGTTGCCTTGCAGCAAGAAGGTCCTGGGTTCGATTCCCGGCCGGGGTCTTTCTGCATGGAGTTTGCATGTTCTCCCTGTGCGTGCGTGGGTTCTCTCCGGGTACTCCGGCTTCCTCCCACAGTCCAAAAACATGACTGTCAGGTCAATTGGTTTCTCTAAATTCTCCCTAGGTGTGAGTGTGTGTGTGAATGGTTGTTTGTCCTGTATGTCTCTGTGTTGCCCTGCGACAGACTGGCGACCTGTCCAGGGTGTACCCCGCCTCTCGCCCGGAACGTAGCTGGAGATAGGCACCAGCAACCCTCCCGACCCCATTAGGGACAAGGGTGAACAGAAAATGGATGGATGGATGGATGTTTACTAAGTTGATATCCGTCCAATCTGATTAAGCTAGCGCTATTCGGTGAAGAACATTTTTTCTGTAGTTATTCTATGGTTTTACACAAATAAGACACTAATGTCATGTACAGTGTGTTTGTAAGTTTACCTAGCTTTGAGAGTTGGTGTTACTTGGTAGCAGCTTAATGAATGCAGCAGATTGTTGCCTATTTTAATGAATCATTTTAATGAATTATTACTCTCCCATTTTGTCACATCCGGGTTCGTCTTTGTTTCTGCTTTTAAACATACACTCGCTTTCTTTATTTCTGTCCATAAATCATCCATTTTCATGGAAGAACATCTTCCAAAGCAGTTCTTCTAAGAAACAAAACCGTTGGCAACAATTACTTGATGAGCACCGAGAACAATCAGAATCGATTCATTCTGATTCTCCAGTTTTCAACTCTGCCTGTTAAAGTTACCAACAATAACCACACCTTGCGTATTTTTCCTTCTCATAGGTGCTCTTCATGTCTTCCATAAAGCAGGCAGCTAATGGTCTTGTCTTGTCCACAACTGGTCCATAAAGAGAGCTCTTAGGAGTTCTGCTGGACTGTTTTGTGGGGGGAAAAGGAAATGAGAAGCGATTTTTGAAATGATCTAAGTCGCTCCAGTATGCATGCAGGGAATTGAGCTTCCTGTTTGCTCCAACATACTGTCAGCATTTCAACACTTCGCTAAGCTGATTTAAACCCTAACATTCTTGGTGTTGCATTACTTGGCCGAAGCAGCATGCATCCAGATGGAGTCCAGCCTTCGCAGAGCGGAATAATGTGCTAACAGCATCCTAGCTAACATATGTCACTTTTTTTTTAAGCCACAGTAAATAATTTTTATTAAAAAATTTATTTTTTTTACATTTTTGTTAAAACTATCATCACATTGTGACAGTATAAAATGAGACAGATAATCTGTGCTCACACTGGGATGATTGACAGCGCTAAGACCCTCCCCCTGCCTCCGATTGGTTGTTTCTAACTAGCACTGGGAGAAGGGGGAGGAGCTTGATTTGTTTTTCCAGATTCTATTTCATACCAGATTGTCAAAACATAGACAGTTTTAACAAATATGTAAATATATATATATATATATATTATTTTTAAGATAAGATAAGATTTATTTGTCATCAACAGATTACAACGAGATTGAGATTTGCTCGACTCGAGTTAAGATGCAGGTTATGTGTATATACGTAATATACCAAGATAAAGAAATGAATAGTACAAAATGAGAAATAAACTTAGACATCAGAAGATGGTTGCAGCGCCCGGAGGTGTCGCAACAGAATTTACATTTTTAACAAAGTGGTGTCAAGAGCAGAAGTTCTTATGCCTTTGAATTTAGTGCCATCGGGTAAAAACTGTTTTTTAGGCGATTTGTCCTGGTTTTTATTGCTCTGTATCTCTTGCCTGATGGCAGCAGCTGGAAGAGACCATGGCCAGGGTGTGAAGAGTCATTTAAAATGTCCAAAACTTTCTTGTGGAGCCTGGAAGTGTAAATCTGCTCCATAGTGGGGAGGGGGCAGCCTATGGTTCTCTCTGCTGCCCCAACAACCCTCTGGAGCGCCTTCTTGTCCGCAGATGTGCTGCTGCCGTACCAGACACACAGACTGTATGTGAGCACACTCTCTATGGAGCAGTGATAGAAGGCCTGCAGCAGGTCTGAGGTCTGAGGTCTGAGGGGAGACGGTTCTTCTTGAGTATTCTCAGAAAGTACAGTCTCTGCTGTGCCTTCTTCAGCAACTCCTTGGTGTTGGAGCTCCAGGTTAGCTTGTCCTCCAACTCCATGCCCAGAAACCTGAACACTGGGACCCTCTCCACACAGGTCCCACTGATGGTGAGAGGCTTAATAGACGTTATACACTGCAGGTTTAAATCTGTGCCAAAAATAAGACACTGGTGTCGGTGACAACACAGTCACTCATTCCTGCTGTTTTCTGGTTGTCACAACTGTTGTCAGAGCAATGCTGAGACGATCGGCGCTCCTGCAGAGCCCAGAGCCAAGCGTGTACGACATAATTACCCGAACCATTGAGCCAACGTTAGCCGTCTCTCTTCCGGTTCCCGTGGAGACAGAGAAGGAACCAGTTCGCATTTGCAGAGACGCATTCCCCTGTACCCTGCGCGTGTTACCCTCCGGTGATTCAGACCTTACCATGCAGCAGTTAGTTGGTGCTGAAAACCACAAATGCTCCTTGCACCTGCTGAAAGTATCGGCAGATAGGGTTGATGCAGGAAGTGAATGCTGACGGTTATTTCTGACAGACCTGACTCAGGAGGAAACCCCTTGAATGATAAGAGGGGCTGACATGGAAAGTCCACATAATAATTATTATATATTTTTAATGTTTTGCATTTTAACTCTCTGCAAAAAGTTGTTTTTACTTTAAAAAGACCCACCTATAAAAGCACAGTCCTTAAATTTTTAATGAGATCAGGACTGTTGCATAATTAAAATGTTAGCCTGCTTTATCCATTTCCAAACCGCTGTTGTCGAGTTTTGGTAGCTTTTCATTTGAGGCTTGGTTGAGCCTTTTAAAGCTGCAACATGCTTCTACCACAAGCCCTGATGAGTTTGTGAAGTTATAACTGCAACTATAAATACATATCATAGTCCAGTACTGGTGTTAGGGATGCCTGATGTATCAGTTATTACAGCCGGAACCCAGCGATCTGAAACCTGGGTGTAGTGATGAACTTTGACCTGAACCCTCAGAGACGCATAAACACAGTAACAAAATCAGCCTTCTAGCACCTGAAGAACATTTCTAGGACAAGATCTAGACTTTAGTCGCATTGATTGACAACCTGTTCAAAGTTGCTTTTGATTTCTATTAAGTGAAACATTGATCAGCATATTTGATGTTTGATTGAATGTAAAGTCCGTTGCTTATTTCACAGTTGGTTGCTGTGTGACGTTTTTGTAAAGCACTTTGAACTGCCTTGTTGATGAAATCTTCAACATACATGAACTTTTTTCACGTCTTTATCGGCCCCATAAGTCAAACTGGGTCGATATTAATAATCGATGATTATTTCCGTCTTGCTATTGTTTGTAGTTGGGTTTCTGGAGGGTGCTTGACTTGTGGGGTTTCTGTGGGCATGTTACAGCAGTAATGATGCAACTCAGGATTGTTAGGTGTTTAATGTCAGCTGTGTTTGTTTGTTTTTTTTACAGTTTGAACTTATAGAGAAATGTATAACATCAGTAATAACAGGATTTGATATTGACCATAACAGTAATATTAATATTGGATATCGGTATTGGCCCAAATTTTTATATTGGTGCATTTCTAGTTCTTTAGGCTTAGATAATCACGGCCAATGACGATCTCTGATGGCTGTCATTAAAAACAACGAGCTCCTCCAATACATTTCCTCTTTTCTCCTGCTAATTTAAAAGCTATACTAACACCCTGCTCTGCTTCTCTCCTCTAGATTATTAATGTTTTAGTAAAGCGCCCTCTAATGCAAACGCAGTAAGCCTCTAGTAGTTTACAGGCGTATCTGCTGCATCCTGAGCCAGTGTCAGGATGGCGGCCAGTTTTAAGCTAAGTTGTGGTTAAATTAAGCAATAAATCCTGGTCTGTCTCTCAGCTGGACGGTACAGAGCAGGATTCTTTTTTCCCTCTCTCTCTTTCTTTCTTCTCTTTTTTAAATTCAGCACCGCTCATTAGGCCCTGACGTTAAGTACCCATGCTTACCGCATGAAGCATTCCTCCTGTGCAGTTGTGTCACCTAATGGCATGTTGAGAAAAGCATTTTCAGCCGGCGAGTGAAAACCACACGTAGGATCTGGAACAGACTGGTTCTCGGAAAGCTGAAACCAAACCGGAGGGTCGATTCTTGTCGCCGATTACGTTTTGATGCAGTGATACCAGGACTGGGTTCACGTCATGCTCGGCATCCAGGAGACAGAAGGTTTTTTCTTTGTTTTTGGATCGGCGTTAAATGTCTGTGAAGGACGAGTCTAGATGTAAGCTGTGAAAGAGAAGGGAAGCGCAATCCACCGGTACGCCGGTCGATGACCACGATCATCTACACAATGTCAAATGTTGCAAATCTTTTCCGATCCTGTCCCACAGTTTCATCTGTTTGTTTACATGTATAAACTGCCAGACGAGAAGTTCCCAGCAGGATTGATGAGATGTGTTGCATGATTCAGAAATGGAGTGGAAAGTTTTGTGTGAATATTGTGATGAAGTGAAACCAGGTTTTGACTTGTGGTTTTTATACCAGCTAACTGCATAGTTGAGGGTTTACAGATATTCAGGTTGCACTGTGTCAAAATCAGCATTCAAGTTGAGCGAGAACTTGAGCTCAGTTTCTGTTAAAGATGCTCCGATCCAATATTAATATCTGTATTGGTGCCGATATTGATCATTCTCAGGAAGATCAAAGTTCCTGTTCCATAAGGGCAGATCTATTCAGTCTAATTCTATGCTTTGTGCTCTTAACGTCATGCTTTATCGTTTGTTTTACATTACATTTAAAATAACTAACTGCACTTTCTGAACCATTTGAAAGAAGGTTTGCTGCAGATTATTTGCACGTGTTTGACCAACGTAGTCAACCTTTTGTTTTTGTCTGTTTCCATTTTTAAACTTCTGTCTGCACCGACTGAGCAAATTAAAGTTGTTTTTACATGTTTGACCAAAACCTGTGAAGCCACTGGTGTATTTATGTGTGCTGTACTGTGACAGACGTGTCTATAAGCACCTGTTATGCTGAGCATTTCCAAATCTGACTTCATACCTAGAGGTCAGGCTTGGCGAACACCCTCCCCCTCTCCACTGCACATTCCTGCTCCGTTTTTCCCAGCGTGCCCTGAAGCCCAGCTGCACCTGCTAGCAGAGAACATGATGTGATGTCATCTCGCTGCATGCCACTGTGGAAGAAGTGAGGTGCCACGGAAAACAAATATCCGTGGCACCACAAGGACGACCCTCCTGGGAAATTCACACATTTATTCTGAAAAGTCTGATCATTCCTGCGGCTCCGGTAGTTGAGCTGCGAACTGCTTTCACCAGTTATCCGTTCTGATTTAGCAGCAGCCTGCATTAATAAATAAAGTCGCGATTTAATTTCTCTCTGCGTGATATTTGCCTTGGAAGTCATCGCTCCGGTCTTGGAATAAGGACCGTCCATTTTCCAGTAACGAGTTGGAAAAGTCTTTTGGATTTTCTAAGTGTTGCGTTCAATTAAAATTTTAAGAAAAAAAAAAAAAAAACTATCTAGAGACAGTGTTATTCACACTGGCTTCATTATTTTTCCGTACTGCAGAGTGCTGTGTTACTGATTTAATTTGGTAAAAGCCAACAGAAGTGCAATTAGACGGTTTATTTTTGCAGCTTTTACTAGACTTTACCCACACGGCAGCCATATTGGATTTGAGGTGGATTTGTGGGTACAACTCTGACCTCAGGGAGAAACCAGCTGGGCTTTTTTTATTCTTGTTTGAATATTCTTACTTCAGTGTACAAATGTGGTTTTGATGGATACGTTTTTTTTTCGTCCTTTTGTGATAAAATTGGTCACTGTTGGAGAAAATTTAAATGTAAACATAGAAAAAGTAAAACAATACCAAGCAATTCTTTATCAGTGTGTGTCCATAACAGTTACTACATGCCCATTTTTATATCATCTGCATCGTTGCACTCTTGAAGGTTTTCCTGACCAGTAGTGAGTTTTGGTTTTCTTTAAGGTCTGACCTCCTGTTCTGCTACTTTTATTGGCTGTAATTCCTCTGATTTATTTGCTGAACAAACAGAAGTCCAACATGCTCCTATTTTTAGCACCAATGTGTCATCGCAACAACTAAACTTAGCGAGGAATTTAATACCCCCGAGGAATCCTCAGTAATTGGCTCTTTCTTTATTTGTACACCACTTAACTCTGCCTGCAGGGCAGACGAGCACCGAGCAGTGGAAAGTATCGACCCGGCCGATTAACCTGGGTCAGCTCAGAATAAACTGTCACGGAGCAGCTCAACACATTTTTGAGAGACAAAAAAAAAAAAAACCTCCCTTCTTTGATCAGACATAATCTCTTAAAAACATTTTTCTGTGTAATCCTGCATCATTTTCAGCTCAACCTCAGAAAGGAGAAACTCATTAGTTCCCTTGTTGCGATTAAGATTTTTTTTTTCTTGCGCCGTGCGTGACGAATGATTTCCTCAATAAGGATTTCTCTCATAAACGCAGGCAATTAAGCTGTCAGAGGTGCAGCTTTGTGTGTCTGTCTGATCCATATCAACAGCGTAACGTTGCAGCTGACTGCAATCGTGCTAAAATTGTTAAATGAGGCGGCAAATGTGGTTAGCATCTCTATGCAGAACTGCGGCATTAAATTTACTGTACATGTGAAGCTCTTTGCTGCTCGTACTTGAAGACAGCAAAGTTGCTCTTTCGCTGTATTAGCTAAATGCAAATGTATTGCTAGCATTGTTAGCATGAAAGGCTAGCTAAAGAAACCGAGTGTGACCAAAATTAGGTTGCGGCTGTAAAATTTGGTCTTGAGTATTGATGTTAATTTTGCTGAAACTTATAAATACATTTGGAAAACAAAAGCATAATAAGCCTGCGTATAAATATCACAGCGTAATTAAACAGCAGAGAAGGTGTGATTTTCACATTGACACCTATTTTGTGGGGCTGGGGAGGGGAGGAAAAACTGCTTAGGGTCACCAGAAATGGTATGTCTGTGTGAACAAGAGGCACAAACGGCTAATAACATTACTGTTTCACAAAAAAATCTTTAAAATTGTGTGGACAGACCTTAATTTGACAAAAACACCTCATTGGAATTAATCATTTATTAAACATGACTGTATCACTTTTATTATTATTCTCTCTATGGAGCAACAATATAAAATAAGCTAATCTAATATTTGCTAGCTTGCAGTTAGCGGCTAAACAGACATTGGCTTAACTTGCAGACCATGAAGGTTATAAAGAAAACAAGACTTGTGAATAACAAAGTGCAAGTGAAGCAATAAAGACGTTCTGCAGCAGTTGTAGCACGACGTCAAACAAGTAATCCACCATCACTGCTATGTATGTTTGGGCTTTAGGCAAGTTAAAGGTTGGGCTAATACATTAGCATTTTCACAAAAGAGGCGTTTTCACTCAAATTTTTCATTCTGGAACCCGTCTAGCAAAAACTAAAAAAAGTCCCTTGAAGTCCCATTTCCTTTTGGACAGGGGGCACAAATAGTTAAAACGTTTCTTGTTTCAGAAAAAAGTTCTTACGTTTGCCTTAATCTGACAAAAAGGCCTCTTTGGAAAGAATAATTAATTGAATATATGACTGTATAGCTTTTAACATTCTTCTCTTGCGACTCTCTAGTATTAGCTAGTTATTTGCTCAGGTAACTAAGTAGCGGTTAGCGGCTAAACAGACATTGGCTTAGCTTGTAGACTGTGAAGATGTGAAACATATAATCTTGGTGAGAGTGGTGGGAATCGCTTGTATAGTTTTCACACCATTCAGCCCATATCCACATAGAGTGTAAGGAGGAGTCCCATAAAACACCGTACATTTGCTCTGAGGTCCCTGTTACATGCTAAAGGCAGCTAGCCAAGCAGATGTTTGGACACATAGTAGTTTCTCAAAGTATCATAGAGATTTATGAGGGCAGGGATGTTCAGCAGCTGAATGAGACAGAAATGACTATGAAACAGGGTGAAGCAGAGGAAGGATAAACCAGGTGATACATATTAATATTTAAGCCCAACAAAGCCGACCTGCTAATGCTAATAAAAGGGGATGTTTTCTGTCTGGGTCCCCCTGTCCTGTAAGCTCTAACACTTGAGCATCACTCGCTTCCTGAGGATGATGACCTCGGGTTTCTGCAGCTGTGGAGGAAACAGCAGGCTAACGTAATGTGACAGCGTGGAAAGAGCCCTCAGGGCGATACCAGCACAAAAGCTGCATACATTAGCATAACGTCGGTGTGAGGTTCTTATGCAAATATTAGGAGACGGGCGCATTTTCATGACACATTTATGCCTTTAGGTGCAATGTATTTGGATCATTAAAAACATCTGCATCTTTAATGCGTTGATAGAAACTTATTTTTAACACCTATAAGTATTTCATTTCAGATACTGTCTCACCACAAATGTAGGATTGTTTTAGTTTGTGGCATAAAATCATATTTTAAACATTAAAAAAAAAACCTATTGAGTCTTTCAAGGGTTAGAAATGTTTGGAAAAAGAAATGTCATCCACCCCTCGGGCCTTTCGTGTTCCTGGTTGTTTTCTCGAGGCATGGGAGCAGGCATAAATCAAACTTCTCATGTACAATATCTATCTCAGCAGTTTCTTTGGAAGACGGTTCCTTATTGCATGCAGGTTTTTACGTGTCACATCAGCTCGACGAGCCACTTTTAAATGGGAGTCATCTGTACATCTGTGCCGCACGACAGGCTTGGCGCAGATTAAGTTTCAATGAACACATCTGGGTTGTAATAAGAGGCTAGTTAGTTTGGCATATCACAGGTTTAAGTGTTCTGTCTTTTTCATGTCTTAAATAAACCAAAACGACGACATGCTGTTGCTGCACCACTTGATGTATAAAAAAAAAGCACTATGAAGGTTGTTAGTTCTGCCAAGATTTCTAGTTTTCTTGTTTTTTTCACGAGATAATCCATTCATTTACTCTTCAGTCGCAGATTTATGGTTCTGATTTATTTTCACCAAACAGAAGATGACCAGGGTCATTGTTGCGTTTATTATGAACCAAAAAGGCTAACTCTGGTCCGCCTAAAAACCCAACTGTTGGTTTGGCTGAAGTGAACTGTGGTTCGGTTTGAAGGCTTACGTGAACACCGTGCGGACCGGAGACTGCTCCAAAAGCAGGAAGCAGGACTACAACACAGGGCATTCTGGGAAAATACAACCAAAACAAACATCCTAGCATTAAATGGCTAGTGGTGTTTTTGCCACAAACATAAAATAAATCGTTCTACGGCTAAAATCTGACGCCACTCAACTTCTTTTTCTGAGGTTTTCATGACGTTTTCTTTAGTAGTTCCTGGTGCAGCGCCTCCACAGGTGAGGAGGGGAACAGGTTTTTCAAGAAGTTTTTCATTTGACCCAGAGCAGAGTGAAAGCGAACTACACCAACTGAAAATGTACCAAATGTTACAATTTTCGTCCCCAATCAAACAGAGTATATCAGACTAACGTGTGAAAACACCTTAAATTTCCCTCCTTGAATTGTTGTGAAGACATGACTGTTTGTCTCAGGTGTTCACTCTGTGATGCCCACTGGAGACAGAAATACGCAGCTCTAGGTGATGATGCTTTCAGACGGACCTTCTCTTTTTTTAATAGCCCTTGAATAAACTTTGGAAACATGGAGTTTCAGGACAGGAGAAAGCATCAATGTCCCGACCTCCAAACTCCTGAATGCTCCCGGGATGTTCCTCACCCTGAGCCTACACACACAGTGTGTGTTTTCCTGCGCTGTGGTCACAGCAGGTGTTGACCATGAAGCAGAGCTCCACTCTAAATCATCCAGGCTCTGCCGCCCTCCTCATTAATCTCCTTCCCACTCGCAGAGAATGCACACAGACCCACTGCTACAGCGGCGCACGTGCGCGATGGGCCGCGTTTCTTTAAGGTCCGTGTTTTTACTTAGGGGCTCACACACCGAGCCGGCGGTGGTTTGATGAATTCAGGAAATGGATTTTCCCCGAAACTAAAAATGGAGATATTTAGCCACAGAGGGGCTCCTGCATCCAGAGGTGATTGAGTTTGGCTTTTCATTTTGGATGGTTGCTCCACCTTGGTTGCTCTTTTTGATCCCATGTTTGTGTTTGAGTTTGTCGATCTCAGGTCAGCTTGACCACAGATATTCAGATTAAAAAAAAGAAGAGAGAAATGAATTTTCACAATGTCATAATTTTTTTTTTTTTTACAAAATCTGCGATAAGATTGCTTTAAAAAAAAAGATATTTAGAAAGATTTTACATAAAATCAAGAAAGCTATGGAAAACATTCAGCATCCTCGTCATGAGACCGTCTTCGGTCAGAGGCTTCTTCAAATTTGCTGTGATACAGTCTGCTACAGGAGATCCTTCCTGCACACAGCAAACAAATTAAAACAATATCATAAATGACACAAGAAATACAAAAAGTATACCAAATCAATAAAAATACATAACAATGTAAGAAATAATAAAGTAGTAAGAAAAATAATAACAAAAAGAAAAAACTTGATTAGAAACAGAACATGCGTGGTCCTCACAATTTCCTTGGTTTCTGTCACCTGTTTTGTTGACCTGAATGTGTGTCAGGTTCTGCTGGTGTTCTCCAGGGTTTTATTATTATTTTCCCTTGGTAATGAATCAGATCAAAGCTGGATTCAGCGGCAGGTTTTCCTTTCATTAACCGAGTTGTTCCAGCCTCTCTGTGTTTCTGCTGCTTGTTATTTAGGCAGAAGGCCAGGTTTATATCATCTTTGATGCCAAAACGCTTGTATTCCTATTAAAGTTGTGCCTTTTCTGGTTCTCTTCTTAACTTTTTTTTTTATTCCTCCCCCCGTTCTTTTTCTTCTGACTTTCTTCTCTTTATATTTTCCGTTTGTCTATTAAATCTCTTTGTTTTCCAGCTCCATTCCTGCCCTGATTTCCTTCCTTCTGCTGTTTTGTTCAAAGCTTTTATACCCAACAGATAATGTTTTCCCCTCGCCTCGTTTCTCTTTCTTCTCGTTGTCGTCTCTCACCCCAGCGGGCCCCATTGCTCTGCTAACGAGAATACGAATGAGTCCCCCAGGGGCCCGTAATGATGGGCTCTCTCCGTTGGTCTGCGTCGCAGCAGAAATGCCCACCATGAGGAACGCCTGTGTCTGTTTTCAGCTGCGCTCCGTTTGCCTTCGCAGGAATTTGGCAGCTCAGAGTGTGTGTGTGTGTGTGTGTGTGTGTGTGTGTGTGTGTGTGTGTGTGTGTGTCTCCAGACCTTTTCCTGCACCTCCTGACCTCTGATGGAGTGTAATGATTGGTAGCCTTTCTCTCATTTATCACATAAATATTCACTGTTCCTGACGTCTGAATATTACGGTTTAAAGATCATTTCTCTGGTTTCTTGTGTTGGTTGAATGAAGACAGAGCCGTGCTGGGATTCTTTACCTGTGTCACTTGAGCACTTTTTTTATTTAAAAACCCAATGTTTTATTTCCTGCACAGGCTTTTGGGAACGCCAAGACGGCGCACAACAACAACTCCAGCCGCTTCGGGAAATTCATCCAGGTCAACTACCAGGAGAGCGGCACCGTCAGAGGGTAAGAGTGGAAGGAAACCACAAAAACCTCCATGTGTTTTATTGGGATTTTTGTGATCGACCAACATAAAGCAGTGCACAATTTTATTAAAATTTGGGTTTAGTAAAAAGCATGCTTAGAGATTATTTTCAAAAGATATTTTTAATCTGAGAAGATTGAAACGAGCCTCGACGGAGCACCGGTGGCGAAGCGATGACATTTTATTACTAATTTCACTGTCGTGTCTTTATGCAAAGACAGTAGAAGAAGTCTAAGGCTAACAGGCATCAAAGTTCACCGGTGTGTAAAAAATCTACACAGTACAATCCGTTCTTTTATTTTCAGCTTGATTTCTAATCAGATAATCAGCAATTTTATCACATAATCCAATTTATCCAGACTCTGTTAATTGTATCTGGGGTTTTTTGTGTTTTTGTTTTTTTCAGAGCTTATGTGGAGAAATATCTGCTGGAGAAATCCCGCCTGGTGTACCAGGAGCACAACGAGAGGTGAGCGAATTCAACGCCCCTCGTCTTTTTCATCAGGGTGAAGACTAAAACTGATATGTTTTTAAAATGATCAGGCACCAAGTTGTGTCTGTGCACAAAATCAAATCAGAAACTGATTTTCTCTTATAATTGTTTGTATTTATTTTACAAATCTGTGACTCTGTGGTTTCCGGGATTGCAATACCCATCTGGCGCCAGTAGGTGGTGATTGTCGACATTAACCTCATTGACATTCAATAGAAGAAGATTATATATTACTTATTGTAAACAAATGGGAAACAAATTGGATAGTTTTCGTGAAAATCTTTAACTTTGTTTCTAAAAACTGTAAGTACGCTTTAAAAGACGCTTTTAAAGCAGAAAAAAATAAAAAGAGTGTTTTTGATAAATCTCCAGGTTAGCTGAAGTGACATAACTTTGAACAGTTTTCCACTTACTTTGGACGCACTCAAACATAAGCTTGTCTCGGGCTAAATCAGCTCCGGCGCTCTGAGCACCACCTGTGTTCACGTCCCTGAAGTCGTTTTTCCTCCAGGTAACACGATGACATAACCTCCGTGTCACCCTCAGCTGTCCAGAAATCACAATGAAAGTAAGCCGTCCTTTGGGGAATCTAGCTGTGTGTCCATGTTTTACCACAGGTCAACAAATAACTCTAACCCCAACCGAGTGAAGGGTTTCTGTTTCACCTCGACGACAGGCCGTGGTAGCCATATTGATAGGGTGGAAACGGGAGACGGGACCTCGCACACAGGTCGGGAGGGGATCGAGCGATGGGATGATAAACTGCAAACTGTCTTAAATCTTAAGTCTTTCGCACATTGCCTCTGAGTGACCCCCAGTGTATGGAAAGAACAAATACTGGGGAGGACATGATCAGGGCGAAGGCTAAGCTGCCGTCAGAAACTGGGTCAAGTACATCATCACACTGGAAAATGAAGGTTCTGTCTGCAGTCGGCATACTTTGTAGGTTTTCCCTTCTGGAGTATTATTAATAAAGTCAGGATAAACTGGCTGCAGAGAATGAATTTATGACTACAAAGTGTTTTCCCCTTGAATTTTTTTATTTTTTTGCCACACTTGCCAATCTCCACAAAGGAACAGCTTCAACAATTACAGATATAAACGTCATGTGTATGTTATTATCCCACTGCTGTTAGCACGATCTTTCAAAAATCCCTCAGAGAGAACCAGAGCATCTCGTCTGTCATTTTATACCTAAATATCTTAGTATTTATAAAGACAGAAATCTATTTGCAATGTGACCAAACCGCCTATTGCGCCGCCATTTTTGTGAGCATGTGAATTCACTGATAATGGACTGGACTTGTAGCTAAAAGCAACAATTTCTTGTTGTGTTGAATTCTCCACCAGAATGTGAAAAGTGTTTTTATAAATAACTATGTCAAAAATAAAGGTGCACCGATTCCAACATACCAATTTTGTAAAGTTGCAACAAATCCGATTTCTTCCATAGAGCTCTAAACACTTCTGTGTAAAAACAAAACGATTACTTCAAATAAAAACAGAGCTGTCTGTCTCTGTGGATCGCTGAAAGAGAACAGTTGGCGTTACACAGCTCTGCAATGAAGCAGGATTTAAATGTTGGGCATCTAAATCTTGTTATGCTAAGGCTAACTTAGCACAGTTAGCCTATCTGACCAGCTAACTAGGCTAACCTGTTAGCACAGTTAGCAAACTAACATATTTGTAGGTCAAATATTGTACGTATTTCTAACGGGTCGGGTGTAAAGGATGTTTATTAGCTTGAAGCAAAGACTTGAAGTTCATTTCCAGATGGAATAAAATAGTTTTTCACTGCACGTCGTCCTGGATAATCACAAGTCGCTGCTTCCGACCCGGATGCTCTGCAGCGCCTTGTTTCACTTGAAATGTGAGGCAGCGATGTCAAAAAGTCTAACTGATACACATGATGTGTTGCACTTTTTGTTTCAAAGTGAACAATGGCGTATTTCGCCTGGTTTTTCTAATTATTCCAAAGATCAACAGCAGAAGATGTCATTTGATGTAACGTGTGCGGGTGTGTGTGTGGGGGTGTGTGTGTGTGTCTGCAGGAACTACCACGTGTTTTACTACCTGCTGGCTGGAGCCAGTGAGGAAGAGAGGAAGGCTTTCCACCTGCTCAAACCAGAGGAGTACCACTACCTTAACCAGGTCAGCAAACTCACACACAGACGCACACACACACACACACACGCACACACACACACACACACACACACACACGTACAGAAACAAACAAACAAACAAAAAAATCACCAGATTTCCATATTAATGGATCTTGATTTGTACAAGTGATGAAAATGCAGAAAATGAAACAGAATGTCTCTCTACTGGCTCCTGTTTACTCATTTATCAAAACTGGAGCACGTCTCATCGCTCACAAGTCCTGGTTCCAGAAGTCTGTTTGTGTGTTCATATTTCTGTGGGCGTGTGTGTGTGTTTACATATGCCAGAAGCCTACATAATGTGTGCATCTTTCTCCAGTACATCTGTGTGTGCTGGCAGCTCCCTTTTCCTTACAGAACTGCAATTTACCACGGCGGCAACAGAGAAATAAAACCTTTTTTTTTTTGTCCATCTTTCGTCCCTCTACTTCTTTGAAAAAATAAAAAAATCATTTTGTCCCTCTCAGTTCTCCTTTAATCCCTGCAACCCCCCCACCCTTTCCTCTATGCCTACATGCAGCCCTGTTTCCATGGCAACTGCAAAACTGTGAAAGTCGGTCTGGTGCCTGTTCAGTTGTGTGTCGAGCGCGCCAGAAGTCACCATGGTTTCACGATTACATTATTCACATCGAGTGCTTTCCCTCCTCACCGCCGGATTAAATGGAGTCAAATACAAATAATTAATTATAATAATCTGGTTGTAATCTGAACCGGCCGCCTATTGCGCCGCCATTTTTGTGATAAATCCTTGACTTGTGTTTTAAAGCAACCACCTCTCAATGCTTTGTGTTTAACAACCGAGATGACATTAGCGATTTTAATAGCTTTTTATGAATATTGTGTTAAAAAGTAAAGGTGCAGATTTACTAGTTAACTAGCTGACATTCAACATGTAGCTAACTAATCTTTACCTTTACTGTGGGGAAAGGTCGGAAATTATTTCTAATCCAACAGAATGTAATAGGAATCTCCCAAAAAAACACAAAGGAGCCATTTTTCTATAACTGGCTCCTCTCCTGATATTTGCTCGAGTTTTATCCTCCGTTTCAAAGTAGCAGCTTGAAGGAGAAGAAAGAAATTTGTCTCTAACAAAGACAGAGTTGACTTTTTAAAAGCTTCTTGCACATTTCCTGCTTCTGCTGACTTCTTTGCTACTGAAAATAACTAGCTTTGAGATTTCTCAATCAGTCACAGCGCTAACACCGAAGAGTGTTGTCAGAGGAAACCCCTGCTGAGTAACGGCAGCGGGAGTAAAGACTGAACTTCCAGGATCCTTCCATGCCACGTGATTCCTCGGTGCATCCTTCACGCGAGCTCGTTCCTGACTAGAGTTATTTGTTTCTGTGATGTTTGAACTTAGCTGGACTGTTTTTCTTTTCCTTTTAAAAGTAGGACTAGAGAAAGTCTTTAAGGCGTTATGCCTCTTCTGACGCTGACCAGAGAACATGTAAATGTAGCCAAAGTGACCGCACCGAAGCTTGCCTTTGATTTTTGTAAACTGATGTGTTTGCAAAAAGAAGGAAAGGAGGGGAAAAAATTAGATAAATAAATAAAGACTTTCTCTTAAAAAGCAGCTGATTGTTAAAATGTGGCTGGTTTTCGGCAACAGAAGCAGCAGAAAATCTGGAAAAATGTGATTTAGAGCAGCTTTGTTGGTAATTGATCTGTGTTATTATACAGTATTGGACTTGAACAAACTGGTAGAGCCACGTTGATGCAACACTAGCACATTTTTAACATTTTTATATTGTAAACTTTCTGCGCTCCAGAGCTACCGGCTGCTCTGCTGAGTCTCAGATTTTGACTTCAGATTTTGAAACTCCCTACAACATCCATGTCGGTGATGAGTGTTTATAAACCCGTCTGAGTTTGTGTGCACCACGCCGGGTGTCGGAAAACTTCCGCCTCTTTGACACCGTGTCCATCTCCATCAGTCCTGATGTGATCACTGCTGCTCTGCACCGCTGTCCCTCCGAGACGTCCGGTCACTTCTCTAATTCACACAAAATTTAAAAACTTTCCCTACAACAAAACAATTTTGCAGGAGTTGTTGGTGTTTCTTTCTCGTTTTTTGGGGGGGTTTTTTGCTTTTGTTTTAATCCACTTTGCCTTGCTTCCAGATGACAAAGACACCACACAAACTCCACTGGGACAATTTCTATGAGTCTGAGCTGGTCAGTATCGCGCCAACTTGTTTGTGTACGTCTGTGTTTATGGGTGTGTCATGCTTCAGTGGGGTTTTTGGTGCCAGTCCTGGTCTTGTTGTCTCTCCTGGCTGCCCACACCCCGCCTGCTTTCAGCGAACCGGACCGAAGTTAGAAGCAGCCTGGCCTTGGCTCTGTTAAATGTGCTGTAAGATGTTTGAAAGGATACCTTGTAATGTCACCGTTTTGGTAGATCTACGAGAACACGACGAAACGTCTGTGTCCCTGTTACTTAGAGATGCACCGATCCGAATTTGGGGCTGATTTATGATATGCAAGACCTGTTGTCGTCGTATCAACCTTCCAGACTGCTCAGGTCTTCTGGTTCCGACTCTTCTCGGAATTCCCAGAACCAGAACCACACATGGAGAACCAGCATTCAGTTTTTATTCTCCTCTGATCTGGAGCAAACTTCCAAAAAACTGCAAAAGGGCCGAAACACTGAGTTCCTTTAACAATTGGAACGCTATAAAGTGTCAAACTGTCATTGTTTTCCTTTACTTTGCCAATGCAATGTAATGATTTAGTTTTATTTTCCTTCTTATCCTGCAAAGTGCTTAGAATTGCCTAACTGTGGAAAATGCGCTTTCCAGAAATTAGCCTTGTCCTGCCTTGACTGATCGGAAGGTTTTTATGTTACTTTTAAAAAATATATTTTCTGTATTTCTGGGCCGTTAGTGCTGATGATCTTCTGATTTCACGGTGCATCTCTACAGTTAGTGAAATAAAGTGTAAATGAAAAGGAATCCCTTCAAACAAAGCTTTTGGATGATTTGCTGCTGGTTGATGATGATGACACCAAAGCCGGAAACGGCCATCTTTGTAGGGAAGCTTCAGGATGTCACTACGAGTAAAGGATTGCTTGGTGTCCGACACTCAACTTTAACACTTGGCACGAATTTTTAAAAAAACACAAATAGTGATCTTTGTTGCCCTCTCAAAGCAACAACAGACTTTTTAAAGGAAAACCATTGAGGGAAGTGGTTCTGTACAGAGTAAACAAAGAAAAGACAAGAACAAGACTCTGTATTATAATAAAAACTCTCTAGAATTACAACGTTTTGCTAATATTTAGATGAGGATCTAAAGTTTGACATGTGTTCTGATTGGAGGACATCACCATCTCAACATGATTGATCTACCGGCTTCACGTCTGGAAACTTCCCTACAAAGTGTGTGGTCTGGGTCCATTCTCTGTGTGTGTGTGTGTGTGTGTGTTCGCCGATTTGCTGCTCTCCGCCACTGTCCTGCTAGCCTTAAGATGAAGTGTGTAATGTTTGGTCAGCGGGATTTGTTGTGTGTGTTTAAGGGATTCGGTATCGCCTAATGGGAGATTATGTTCCTCCGACTGTGCTGTTGAGCAAACACACGAGCCATGAGAATTGGTCCGAACAAATACGACTCCCAATTTCACCACATTTTATTCTTGACCTTGGCATTGTGCGCACTGTTTTTCTTTCTTTCTTTTTTTAACTTCTCTTTTATCCAAGGCTCTTACCCGTTCCCAAGAAGAATAACGTAAATCAATCGGCAGTAAATAAATATGAGCTTAATAATAAAATGATGGCTATAATATTGCTTCTTTGTTTTTGTTTAAAGAGAATTAAAAGTGAGAAAAGTGAGAGAATTTCATTCTCTCACTTTAAAGAGAATGAAATTCTCCTTAAGAAGAGAATGAAAGAGAGAATGAAATTCTCTTTAAAGTGGGCCTCCAGGAAAGCAGTCGTCAGCTCAAAATGAAACAAGCTGCAGAAGTTGGAGTGCGTCGTAACATTTCCTGCAGCAAAACAGCCGTTCGTGTTTGTCGGTTCCTCCCGTGGAACATTCTCCACCTCGCAGCTGAAGCTGGAAGGAGGAAATTCAGCAGTTTATTGGCACAATGAGAGACGTTTGGAACACACTCAGCCAGTTTTTGCTGCAAGAGCGGTTCGAGTAATTTCTGTGGAAGTGTTTTTCCGTTTGAATCGAACATTTCTTGTTTTGTGGCAGAGTAGTGTTAAACAATGCTGCGTTTATGCGAATAGACTGTTACCATAAACACCTCGAGTTTTATAGTGATAATTTCTCTTATAAAGGGACTTAATGTCTGAATGTGGGAGTTCAGTGAAGAGCGGAGTGGATTCAACTCAAAGTATCAAGATAATTGAGCAACTATCCAAACTATTATCCTTCTTAACATATAAAAACATCCCATTTACATGGCTCCGTGAAAAGCTTTCTGACATTTAAATATGAGCTTGTAACTGGTGTTGTAATTTAGTGTCACCAGAAAATGCAGGATCAAACTTTAAAACTGCTGTGCACTGCTGGCACCTCTCCACCTATCGTTCTCCAGCACCGTTTCTTCCCTTATTCGGAGGAGGCACTCTGCCTTTTTCCACCTCAGGATCGTGGTCACAGACTTGTAGGTGCTGATTCTCCTCCTGGCCGATTCACACTCTTTCTGCGAACTGCTCCAGGGAAAGCCAGAGATCAAGATCTGACTAATCTGACGGAGTCATATCTTCTGCAAAAGATTGAGGCCACCGCAACGGGTCCCATCAACACCTTGGCTGCGACTAGAAACATTGCGAGTCAATGATATTGGCGGAGTCAGTGGACTTCCCAAAGGACATGGCTGAAAGCTTTCGAATCCCCAAGATAGACGCAAACTGGTTGGGCGAACTCCCATGGATCCTCCAGGACCTTTCTTAGGGTACAGCACTGGCCCAGGGTTCTAAGGCTAGGACAAAAAACATACTACTCCTCCTGAATCAGAGTCTATACCACAGGTGTCAAACTCCAATCCTCAAGGGCCGCTGTCCTGCAGTTTTTTAGATGTGCCACAGGTCCAAAACACCTGAACAAAATGGCTTGACTACCTCCTCCTTGTGTAGATCAGTTCTCCAAAGCCTTAATGACCTAATTATTCTGTTCAACTGTGGTGCAGCAGAGGCACATCTAAAAGTTGCTGGGCAGTGGCCCTTGAGGACTGGAGTTTGACACCCCTGGTCTAGACTATATCTGGCTGATTTTCCTCAAGAACCCCTAATTGAACCTTGCCTTTGAGGCTTTAGAGTATGATTCCAGGGAACTACCCAGACCTCACTACATCCAGAACCTCAAGGAACTCTTGGCAAATCCTATCTTATCTTATCTTTTCGGAGCCTTGCCGGATTTTTGCCCAGTTCTGTCCCGATTTGAGGCCAGCAGCAAACCTTCTCCACCGTGGACAGTCTGCTGGGGCAACACCTAATGATGCCCCACCAGACCTCGCTGCCATTGAGTGTTGAAGTCCAACCAGCAGAACATGGGAGTGCCCAACAAACTCTCCTCTTTTACCAGGTGAACCCCAATGTACAGGTGCCTAGATGGGGGCAATAAGTATGCCACTGTCCCTCAGCTAGGGCAACCCCAAAGTGGAAGAGTGTCCAACTGCTCTTGAGGAGATGCACGTGTCAGGATGAGTCAGACTATATTTGAACTTCACACACCAGCTCAGCCTCCTTCCCTACCAGAGAGGTGACATTCCACGCTCTGAGAGCAAGTTTCAGTAGCCGAGAGGCAAAGGCCACTTCCCAATGGGAAGGGGTTATACCACACCAACGTCTGTAATTATGTGTGCAGGCGAAGGAACAATTTTCCATCAATGTTTCTAATCTTAAGAGGTCTTTGCAGCCTGTTGTTACTGAAGTAGTTGTAGGAGTAATTGTAGAGATAGCTGGTTTTTAAGAGATTTTTGTTTTGTTTGACTTCTTTTTAAGTCTTTTGCTATTCAATCCAATGAAATGTTTTTTGAACAGTCCTTTTGCTGTGCAGCTACCTTCTTTAACAAAGTGATGTCTTTAAAACACGTATCTCAGTCTTAGTGAGTCTGTCCATCTCTCCCCAACCGACCCCCCTCGCTGTTTGTTGCTTCTTGCTCTCATACAGGCCTTTGAGTGACCTCATTCTGTCTGTGTCCCCCACTGTTCAAGGACTTGAAGCCATCGTATTCACACAGATCCTACCACACACCCGCATAGAAAGTTTGTCAGATTCTTAAGCCACCTGTCTGATCATCTGACCAACTCCCTCTCTAGGCCTGTTTAACCTCTGACCTCTCCTACTGGTCACTGTGTGCTGAATGCACAGCATAGAGTCAATCAGCACAAAAAATGCCACAGATCTGGAAGCAAAAATAGAAAATAAACATTCGGGAATGAAAAACAAAAAACTGTTTTCGCCCAAAGATCCCAAAGACCAAACATTTTGGATGTTTCTTTTTGATGACGGGTGTTTGGTGGCTGTGGTAGCTCTGGGGTTGTTTGGCCGTCTCTGACTTGGTGGTGTGAAATGTCTGGTCGATGTGTTGGCATGCTGTATTTGCTTCAAAACAGATTGGGTGTTTTTATAGCTCAAATGATGATGGAGTCATGATTTGTGACACCTACACCGCCTGGCTAAATCGTCACATCCCTTTAACTTTCTCGCTATGTTACAACAAACTTAAATGTTTTTTATTAATGGATTTTCTTGAGATAGATCAACACAAAGTGAAGTGGAAGGAAAATGATACTTAGGAATATGACTCAACTGCAGACAAACCAAGACATGACTGTCTACGTAAGCCGACCAGACCAGCCAGCGAGTTAGAGCAACAAGAGCCCAGAAGCTACAATGCGTTGCCTCACATCAAATTGTGTTCACCTTTTACTATGCCCTAGTTAAAGTCCAGACCTGTTTCAACTGGGCATCGTGGCAAGACTTGAAAATTTGATGTTTACTGATGTTCACCAAACAAAAATGAATGGTGAAAAACTTCAATCCGGCAACAGGATTCCATCATTGTCCGGCAGCCGACAATGGTGGAATTGGTTGCTGTTGTAAATGTATTAAACCATATTTAAATTCTCTTCCACTTCACAATGAATCATTCCCTTTGTATTGCTTTGCCACATAAAATCCTAATCTAGTACATTTACGTTTGTCTGTGATATGGAATATTGAAAAAATGTTCAAGGGGTGTGAATACCACTGCGAGGCTCTATAGATGTAGATCTGATGCTGACATATCACTGTGATCGGTTAAAAAGCAATGTATGCTTGTTTTACTGACATTAAATTAGGTATAATGAATAGGAATAACGGAGTCTGTCTCAATAATATTTTTGCTTTAAACAAGACTCTTGTCTGTTCTGTACGCTCCTTTTTTTTTAAACCCCAAATAGCTAAAATGTTGGTTTTAACCAAAGTATTCCCTTGAGGCTGCCAAAACTGATCTTTATTATCTCAACTTCCATCAATGCATCACATTGTGCCATTCTGGGTGTTTGAGGTCGAAAACAACCGGCGGCGGCTATAAAACTCGTCTTTCCCGGGTCCTGCCGTTTTGCCAGAAGCCTCCGCAGACCTTTTGTTGCAACCAGAGAAGCTAACCGGAGAAGCTAACCCCCCTCATCCCCCCGGACCCTGCAGTCGTTGTGGGACAAAGAAAAACAATGGAGGAGAGGGAGAGGAGCGTTAGAGAGTAAAGTGTGGAAGAGGGTTCCAGAGTGTGGATTATAGGTTCCTGTGTCTTCCGTCGGCGTCCGGTCGCTGTGGTATGTGCTAATTACAGCCTGGGAGAGGCTCGCAATTGGGAGCAGGGAGAAGCTGACCGAGCAGAGGGCCTGAGGAGACGCTGCATGAGGACACTTCCTGAATCTGTGGACTCCTCAGACATTGTTCAGGATGGGACGGATGGCTTCTCTCCTCCATCTCAACCCTGGTAACAAAGACTGTATGATATCAGAGTCTCGTGATTGCCCAGGAATGCGCTCGTGTTCACCATCCAGGGTTTCCCCCCCATTTGTGCAGCTGTGGCTTGCTGCTCTACAGATGAGATGAACTTTGGAAATAATATGTTTTCCTTGACATTGTGACATGCTGGTACAGCTGTTTGCTGTCCAGGCTGCACACGTCGATCAACTGACTGCTGATTGTGAAAAAAATTTTGATAAAGTTTTTACGATCAACAACCAGATGTTACTACTGGCAGAAATGACAAAGAAGACGACAAGAAGTAGTTGGAAGATGACACCACGACTTGTTCATATGTGATTTCAACCTCACTTCTCATTTAATGGAAACACTGTAATTGTGAAATTGTGTTTTTCGACATTAGCGCCATGCTGACAAAGTTTTGTGCACATTTGTAATGGAAACGCAGCTGGTGACTGCATGACGCTGCAGTCATTACCCCACAACATAACCATTTGTAATATGCTTCTCTAGGTCACCATTCACATAAAGAAGCATGAGTTGCATCACTAAACTGCAGACAGTGACTGTTTTTAATCATATTTTCAAACTTTTTCCATGAAGAAACACTGGAAAGAAATAGTAAATCTTACAATCCCCACAATACAGACAGTTTTGAGGGATTTAAACATTAACTGGAATTCATCCTAACGATAAATCAAAATTGTTATCACGATAAATGATACACAATAAAATAAATGCCCAACCCAGTTTTTTTTGTTTTGTTTTGTTTTTTTCCAAATGCTGCGGGTGCTGATTTCTATCTCTGTCTTCTTCTGCTCTTTTGTCTTCGCATGTTTCCTCCCGACACCAGCAGGACTGTTTCACCGTGGAGGGAGAAGACCTGAAGCATGACTTCGAGCGGCTGCAGCTGGCCATGGAGATGGTTGGGTTCCTACCGTCCACCCGCAAACAGTAAGACTGAGGCGTGACCCCCGCTGACCCGTTAGGACATTAAATCAACCCGTAACCCTCCCATACGTTTCTATCAGCCTGTGTCGCTTTATTTACGGCCTCTCCTCGACTTACGTCGCTAACTCAGCAGGACAGATCTGCTGAGCTGGGAACGATCTGCAAGCGATAACAAAAAGGCGTATTTCTTGTCAGGATTTTCTCCCTGCTGTCCGCCATCCTGCACCTGGGGAACATCCGTTACAAGAAGAAGACCTACAGGGACGACTCCATCGACATCTGTAATCCGGAGGGTCTGCCCATCGTCTCGGAGCTGCTGGAGGTCAGCAAATGCAGATTGGAAATGCTTTGGTTTAGTACATAATGTTAGGACATTCACTGCTTCAGAAACATTCTAGATGCACAAGATACTTATTTGTCTCACTGCTGTGTTTAATGTAACACCTATAACCGGATTTATAAGAATGTGGGCTTGAGCCGGTCTTGGTGCTTTATTCACTAAAGAAAAATCCTCTTACAAATGCAAATTACATTACATCAGTAGGTAGTTGTATACATCAATAGATGTGAACTGATGCATGGTAAGTTTAACATGTCCTTTAGCCATTAACTCTGATGTTCCTGAAGAAATCGCCCAAAGAAATCAAGAAAGAAAAAAAAAAATTCTTCATAACGATCTCAAAATATTAATATAACTCACCTGATATCTGCCCATGAGTTCAATATTAAGAAAAATGTTTTGAAAACATGCATTCATTAAAAAAAAAAAAAAAAAAAATTTAATTGTTAGTGGCCCCTAAAAAATTGCCACCCCATCTTCTGGCTTAAATAAAGTCTGATCTAAAAGCGTCTCACCTCTGCTCTGCTGCAGTTGTTGAACGCTGCTTGAATGTGATTTTACCACCTGAACGTGTGAGTTTTCTTCTTTTTTTTTTTTAAATAACAAAACTGTTGGGAGCAGAGATGAAGAGGCGCTTCAGGTCCCGAACATCCAGGGATTTCACAAAATGTTGTTTTCAGACGGCCTCTCTGAGTGTGCTGCAGGCGAACATCAAGCTTATCTTTGACTCCACTTGTTGAAAACATCAGGCACTGATAGCAGCTGCTAACACGCTTTAAAGGGTTTTTTTGCCAATGTTTGAGCAACTGATTATAGATTACTTTAAGATAGGGTTGAAATGATTGACCGTAATTAATCAACTAATTTTGTAAACGATTAATCGTCCATAATTTTCAGAATTTTTCTGGAAAAAAGTTTGTTTGCTAAAAAAAACAACACTAATTACACCAAAACTATCCAAGAAGCTATGCATTTTTCTAATATTGTACTAAAAAGCTTTAAGTGGTTTAATAAAAAAAATCTGCAAAAAGTGAAAAAAAATCTTTTTCCGAACGTCGTCAGAATAACCCATAGAATAATTGGTTACTAAAAGATGGCTGTTTTGCTTTAAGTCTACAACAGGGTTGAACTCGTTCTGTCCACCGTTCCCAGTCTGGCTTATTAGGATTTTATGTGATAAACCGACACGGTGCGTAATTGGAAGGAAATTAACACACGATGTTTAAAAAAAACAAAACACGAGTGAACAAGGAAGAATGTGCCTTGCGTACGCGTTCCCCCATCTGATTTATTAGTTTGTAGAATCACCCTTGGTAGCTCTCACAGCTGCAAGTGTTTTTGTGGTTTCCCTCTTCCTGCTTTGCACATCGAGAGGCAGAATTTTTTTTTGTTTTGTTTTGTTTTTGCCTATTTATTTATTTGCAATCTCAGATTAGTGAGATTGAAAGGAAGCAGTCAGAGAACGTCCTCTTGAACGTGATACTGCAGAGTCTTAGTTGGATATCTAATTAGGTGACTCCTGAAGGCATGCTGGTTACATGTGACTTCATTTAGGGGTATCGGAGTAAAGGAGGCTGAATCCTTTACTCCGAGGGGGAGTTCTAAAAAGAAAGTACAAATGATGGAAAACATTTTCAAAGAGGGGCTTTTATTTCAGTCACCGTTTTCTGTTAGTTGTGTAATGGAGCATTAGGGCCAGGCTACAACTATTATTGTTTAATTACGAGGATACAATCCTAATATTAGCAGAAAGAAGACGTGTTCCTACGGGAAGAACGGGAAAAAAGGCTTTAAGTAACCAAAAATGAACAATAATCGCCAAGCTCTGAATGTGACAGCATGAAACGCTTTCTAGATTTTAATTTGTTGATCCGTAGTCGTAAGGCGTAAGGTGATGACCATCAAGCAGTGTAAGTCCTGCTCTAAACCTCTGTATTCCTGGAAAAGTGCAGCCATCATTTCCTCAGCAGACGCCATTTTTCTTTCTAAGAACAAAAGTTCAGGTGAAGTTCCTTTCTTCCTCTCGCCTCATAACGAGGCTGTAGATGTAAAGCAGCTCCGGCCGTTAAAGGTCCTGCTCCTCCTGAAAGAGTCTCAGCTCTGTTCCTCTTTCTCTCCGCTTGTTTCATCCGCTTCCTTTCATCCCTCTGTTGTTTTTCTAAACCTGATGATTTTCAGTTTAGCAACCGTTGTTTTTTTTTTTTGTTTGTTTTTTTGCGAGCTAATCAGTCTGCTGTGTGAGTTTAGTCTGCTGCAGACCTGTTATCTGTCCGCAGGACGGAAAAAACAGCTCCCGCCCCGGCCCGGCCCAACGGGCCGCACAGTGTTTACACGTCTCTGTGGCTTGTGGGGCCGCAGAGACGCTGAGATCAGACCGCGCACGCACACACGCAGATCGTGTGTGCGTGCGGCCGGACGCGCTCGTCGAGTCCCAAACAAAGCAGTGTGCCGAGCGTTGCCTGTCAACATCGCCGCGGGGATGTTTTGACTGCGGAGAGCATGCCAGGGTCCCAGCATCCAGACTGGACTCTCTGACTCCCCCCGCTCTCTCTCTCCAGAGATCCAGAGAGGCGTTGACGTAAGCCGAGCCACATGTCTCGGCCACATGATCAGCGGCCGGTGGTTTTGATTTCCAGCTTATTTAGACGTCTGTTAGCCCGCGCCGAGGCGAGGGCCCGCGCCGTGCCCCTCGAGACGTTTGGAGCTCGCTTCGAGCAACCGTTGAGAATATGACGCTCACAGATGCATTATGAAGCCGTAGAGTCAGGAGGGAGGCTTTCTTTTTAATTTGTTTTGTAAGGTATTTTACAGAAGGGATGTTTTAAGACAATTGTTGACTACAGTCAACCAATACTGCAGGTATTGGGTTTGCCTTTGCAGCAAGGGCCCACTAGGTTTGGATTTCCTTTTTCCTTTTTCATAAATGAAAACTGCATTTTCTTTTCACTCAGGTGACCTTTGTCTTATAGTAAAAAATGTTAAATTATCTAGAAACATTTATTAGTGAAACAAGAAGAAAAACATCAGAAGTAAAAACAAAAGCTAATATTTTTCTTTGAACTATGATTAATGACCATTGTACTAGAATGACAACAGAAATTTCCCCATTTTTGCTATGCTTGACTGAAATACAGCAGCATTTTGTCAAGTTTCAGTCACTGGCTGATTGATTGGTGTACGACAATCCTTTTTGTTCAATCACAACCAAAGCCAACTTTACATGTATCCTGAGCTTTAAGAACTGGTTGCATCTTGATTTTTTTCACATATTGCTCCGAGCTGTTAACCAAACCTGACCTGAGAAAACCCCATTATAACTTGTACTGACATGGAAAAACAAGAATTATCCCTTAGAAACACAACAAAGTGAAATCAACATTGAAATTAGTTTTTTTTTTAATGCGCAATCCCATCTTCTAATTCAGGATAAGAGTAGAAAGATTGTCTGTGAGCAGGCAGGGTGTTCTATTGTTACATTATGGGTTTATTTTTGGGGCGTTTTGCCTGGTACCGGGTGGGATAAGTGGCTGTTTTCTGCAACTTAAAACTCACGAGTCGTCCGTT
This sequence comes from Xiphophorus couchianus, assembly GCF_001444195.1. Lineage (NCBI taxonomy): Eukaryota > Metazoa > Chordata > Actinopteri > Cyprinodontiformes > Poeciliidae > Xiphophorus > Xiphophorus couchianus. Next base: position 26,924,474 of record NC_040229.1, read on the forward strand.
TTGGTTCAATGTGTCAAGCGGATGTGAACCAGGGGGCTTTTTTTTTCTTTCTGGGAGAGAAAAAACTGAGGTAAATGGAGTTGACTTGGACTTCCTGCTTCCTGTGGAGGCAAATCTGGAAGAGGAAGTGTGGCTCGTGTGGGCCGACGGATGGCTGTCAAACTAGATCACAGGTTTGAAGTTGAGTGATTGGCAAAAATGGTTTCAGTGCAGACTGAAAACCAGACCGGTGACACGTAGCATCCGTGAGATATAGGGTTGCTCTTGATTCAAGGAGTTCAAAAGACTTTGGAAAGACTTGAAACAAAACCTCCAAACTAGAGCTTGTAAAACTCCTGAGTGTTGAGCTATTAGGGTGGTGATGATGACAGAACGCTAAGCCTGTTACCAGGCAACAAAAACTCGGAAACGTAGCGTCTAAAGACCAATCACCGGCAAGCAGAATAGGCTTTGCTCCTAGCCGAGGGATTACCAGGCAGTGTGAAATGAAGTCTGATTATACCACCCCCTGTGATTTACTCACTCCACACACACACACACCAACACCCACATACACTCCTCCAGTGTCCTCAACCCACTTCTGTCCCTATCAAACCCCTTCACCAAAATGGACCCCTAATGGCGTTAACTAAAATGCCAACACACTCCGTCTCTTACATGAAGACATCAGAGATGTGTCCACACAAACACGCGGCGGCTGAGCAGCAGCAGCAGCAGCAGCTGGTCTCTCTCCCATAATCCCTGCTGATAGAGGAGATGTGTGCGGTGACATCTGCTGCTCCCACTGTGGCCCCTGTCGTCTGGGCCCAGTCCGCCGCAGGCCACATTCAATTGTCCTATGTGCGCACAGAGTAGCGCTAGCAGGCTAATCTCGGTCAGCGGCATTAGATGGAAGCACTGTGGCTCGGGTTGAGGGTCGTTAATGTGACCCTTAATGACCCTCAGTGTGACGTTAAGGGTCACGATGGTGACGGATATGGAAAGAACTGCCTTTGATGGCCTTTCATGTGAAAATCACAATGATAGAGACACGATAAAAACCTAAAGCTAAAAGAGAATCACGATTTAGCTATGTTGCCTACTCACCACACTGGAGGAGCTGCAGATGGGAGAATCTGGGTGTTTTCACACCTGATGGTCCGGTAAACTCGGTTACATCTGTTATATTGTTAGCTGGTGTGGTTCTCTTTCACTGAGTCAAATGATTCAATTCCTTTGAAAAACCTGTTCACCCCCTTTCACCTGTGGTGGCGCTGCACCTAGAACCACTGAAAGAAACGACACAAAAACCTCTGAAGAAGAAGCTGAGCACAACTTCCTTCTTCAGAAAATGTAAACAAGAATGAAGTAGCGTCAGGTTTCAGAGGTTGTTGGATTTCTCTTTTGCCTTTGGGAAATGACCATGACCCGTTTCTCTCACTAGCTCACATGTTTGGTTGGTTGTATTTACCCAGAATGCCTTGCGCTGCAGTCCACTTCCTGCTTCTGGAGTGGATTCTGATCCGCTTCCGTTCACATGTGGATTCGAACTGCACCAGAGTGCACTTCAACTGGGCAGAGATAGGCATAGGCGGATCCAGAGTTCTGTTTCGGTCTACATCAGTTCGATTACGCGTTCACACCTCACCAAACAAACCGGACTTTCTAGGCAATCGAAATGCAAATCGATTAGAGCGAACTAAACGGAACCGGTGTGAATTCAGCCTCTGTTTTCAGGTACTCAAGAAGGAAAACGTCTAAAATCTTGCAGGACACTGGATCCCAAGTTGCCCATATCTGGTTTATATCAAAGCATCGTCATTAGAACGGACCAGTCAAAGCCCAGTCTAGAATCCTTTACAGAGATGCTAATATTGTTGCTCAGAGATGCTTTTCATTTCCTTAAGGGCAGGGCAGCAATGTCAACCAGTATTGATGCAAAGCTTTTAGAAACATAACAGTAAAGTCAATAGACTCACAGCTGCAACTGGTGAACAATTACATGCTTATTTATTTTCTGTCTTATCAAATCCAAATAGAACGCATTAAAGTCGGGGCTTGTTTTATTCATCACTGTTTGTTTTCCAGGTGAAAGAGGAAATGCTACTTGAAGCCCTGACGACCAGGAAGACGGTGACCGTCGGCGAGAGGCTCATCGTTCCCTACAAACTAGCAGAGGTGATTCTTTCTGTAAACGCAGCAGCACCACCGTCATGGCGGCGCACCACGTTCCTGGTGTCACCACCAAGAACCAAAAAGAGTTTAAATGCGGCAACATTTCATTATAAACTGTAGGGGAGATTAGTAGTCGGTGTGTCAAAGACTCGGTGCTTGTCTAAGGAGTTTTGTTGTGGCATTCCCCCGGCCCCCGCTGCCTCTCGGTCTCTTTGATGGGGGTCTCTTCCTCTGCAACTTCCTGTTTCCTGTGGAGTAAAGCAGCGGTGGTGTTCCTAAACACCAGCCCATGCAGCCCTCTGGACCCGCAGTCTGTGCAATATTAAACCTCCTGGGCGCCTTGGTTGACCTAGATCGACTCTGGTGACGATTATCACTGAACATTAACGTTCAGCTCTCTCTGTTTATCCTTCTGCTGCTGAACGGTCTGAAGACGGAGAACCTGAGCTCATGTTTGTGGCTGCTGGGTCTTTTGTCTGAGGAAGCAGACATTACATGTAGATTGCCTGTTAGCCATGTGCTACAATTTAGCTCAACAATAGTTTCTCCTATCATCCCCCCCTACACACACCCACACACACATGCACACACACACACCTCACCATAGTCATGTGCTCTTTTCTTAGGAATGTGCAACCTCCACTGGAATATACAGCACAGAAGCCAGAAACCAGATTCTTGTTCAGTGTGTTTGTCTCTCTCTCCGTCTCCATCGGTTGGACACAAATTCACTTTTTCCAAAGCGGCGCGTAGCAGAGGCTCTGACGATTTGATCAGAAATGTGACCTTCTGTACTCTGTGTGTGTGTGTGTGTGTGAGAGTGGCCTCTGTGATAAACTTTGTACTGAGGCCTCTCATGAGAAAGGTTCTCATGGTGAGGGTGTTGGCTAGAAAGTAGAGCGAGTGAGATAGAGGCACAAAATTAATAATAATAATAAAAAAAATACTAAAACAGTGGTCTGTTATTTGATTTAGATCGCTGGGCATATTCATTAGCGCCCCTTGTAAAGATGTGTTATTAAGTTTGTAATAAATGTATCTTTTATTGCACTGACTTGGTCTCAAGCTGAAAAATGTAGAAAAATAATTTGGTTCTTGCATAGTTATAGTGAAAAATATTGGGAATTTTAAAATTTTTTCACACTATCCTGTGTTTTACTTCTTCAGTGTAGTTGGAGTTTCAAGGAATTTCTGATTCGTAGTAAACAGTGGTGAGCACACGTATGCTAATGCGCTAACAGCGGAGCTAATGTTTCACTTAGCGCTTTTGCTAACTTTGAAACAGTTTAGCGCACTTGACTTCCTCTAAATACAAATTTCCAAAGCGCTAATTTTTGAAAACTTTCAGTTGAATAAAGTTTGACATTTGCATTAAAGTTTTGCTCATCAACTGTTTGAGCACTCTTCCAGGGGTCTGAAACTCCAGGCCTCGAGGGTCGCAGTCCTACAGTTTTTAGATGTGCCACAGGTACAAAACACTGGAATGAAATGACTTAATGACCTCCTGCTTGTGTAGATCAGTTCTCCAGAGCCTTAATGACCTAATTATTCTGTTCAGGTGTGGCGCTGCAGAGGCACATCTAAAAGTTGCAGGACTGCGGCCCTCGAGGACTGGAGTTTGAGACCCCTGTTTCATGCTTTTACTTTGAAGGGGATGATGACTCTTTACAATTCTGTTTCCTTTTATCGTATTCTCAGTGATTCTTGAGAAGTGGGACAAAATAAAGCTATAATTAAAAAATTATTATTCCTCAAGCTTATGTAGCTATACAAATGTGACAAATAATGTTTTGAAAATGTAAAGATGCCAAGGTGCAGGCTCCCAGTTGCAACATTTTTTTTTGAAAATTAAATTTTTAATGGACCTGACCCAGAACTTTGTCAACACCTTCTGACAAAAATAAATCTAACATTATGTTTTAATGACCCCATTACTGATATTTCTTCTCAGACAAATGCTTCTCAAGAAACAAAAGAAATATTATTTAATACAAAAAGCAACATAAAGTCCATCTGACAGAGTTGACAGTGCATGATGGATTTGACACAGAACTGAAGGTTATGACAAACTAGTGAGTAAAAATAAATACTTGATACATGTGAAGTAATGCCCTTTATGTAAAATACATTAAAATGAATTAACTGCACATTTAAGTGAGATTTGTCAACATTATCACTGAAAGAGTCATACTGTCGGTTAAAATCTGACGGAGTTGACGAAATGCCAAACTGCCTCAATGTATATGGTGTTATTCTGAAGGAGGCCATATTGTAGCTCATCAGGTCCATGAAATATTTACAGTTTACTAAAATTAAGCATTTATTTCACAAAATTTCATCAAAATTTTGTAAATTGTCAGTTATGGTGTTGACAAATCATGGTTGTGATGAACAACTTAGGAATAAAACAGAAGAAAAAACTAAAGGATAACATAAGCTAACCAGAGCTGCCCTCTTAGCAAAGGAAGAGAAAGGAAGAGGTCATGGGGTCCTCAGAAGTTCTGATGCCCCCCAATAATGCCTGATTTTTTTTACATTCTTCTTATGTCTGACTGTGTTGACAAAAACTTGGGACAAAATTTAATGGAGTTGGAAAATATATAAAAATGATTTTTTTATTCAATTTATTAATACTTTTATAATTATTCGTTTTAATACTTATACTTAAATGTCATAATATATTATCTTAGTATTCCTTTATTTGTTTTAAACTATTATAAAGTATTGAGTTCTGCTCCAGGACAAGGAATTGTAAAGGCACCATCCACCTACTACAATGTTTAAAATCAAAACTATTCAGCAAACACCAGGAAAACATACATTGTTGTGCTGACATGGCCCAGGTTAGTTTAGTCAGATATTTTTTTTAAAATTAGATTTTGTGTATATTTTATTCAAATTTTGTTCTTTGTCCATAGGACCTGTTTTGTCCCTCTTCTCAAGAATCACTGTTCTCTCTCTTTTTCCATCCCAATAACATTATTTCAAAAAAGAAGTATACAGAAATAAAATAAAACACACACAAATACAATATCTAAAGGCATTAAAGATATAACCTATCAAGGGCAGATAAAATGTGAATCGAAGTTGGCGCTTTAGCATTAGCTTCCAGACTTAGCGCTTTAGCAATAGCAGAACTAATGTGGCTTTAGGGTTAGCATGACTAACTTTTTGACCTTTTGTTTCCCTGGGGAATAAATAGGATGCGACACAGAGACTCCCTTCAATTTGGCAGTGGCAACATAGGGAGACCTCTGGGCTGAACTGAGGAGAACATAAGAAGAAACCAGGATTCTGGATAATCTGGAGTGCAAAGAGGAAACTGCATCTCCTTGTTGATAATATAGTCATTGTGTGTAAAATCCCCCCAAAATGAAAAAAGGCCAACTGGCACGAATCAGATCATACACAGAAGACAGATTATATTAAAACAGACATTCAAACCGGTCCTGACGAAAAGATGAAACTCACTTCAGGAGTAACGAAAGTAAAAGTTTGCCCCGGTTTGACCGAGGGCCGTGGGAGCGAGTGGAGGCCACCTGTGGAATCCATAACACGCCTGTTTTTATACAAAGGAAACGTGGGGGGAGAAAAAAAAAAAAGAACCTGGCAACAGTTGCGGTCTCTTCTCAGAAATAATTTCTTCCTACTTGGATAAGAATGTTTGAGAAAGTGTGCTAGGCAGCTGTCCCATCCACCCACATTGTCTCAGGGAGATTTGGACAGGGTGTCCAGAGTGTGAGCACATGAACCTCGGCAGAGCTCGGCATTTCCCGAACTTTAGCCAAGAAGCTCAAAACTGGCTGAGTCGATCAGGCAGCCTGCTGTTGAGTCAGGTTAAACTGTCCTGTCCTGTCTCAGTAATGTTCGGTACACTCTATATTTAGCACCGCTCCTGGTAAAAATATATAAAGACTTCAAATAAATTCATCTTTACTTCAGATGCAAACGTCATGCTGAAATCTTTGACAGAACTCTCTCGTTCTGTCAGATCATTTTTCGCCTCCCTTTCACTGTGTAGTAAGATGGGATGGGCAGATGGACTTGGTTCCTCAATTAACTTTGCTTGTCAGAACTCCAGTTATTTAAAAGTGCTTTATAAATCTAAGTAGGCTAAGTATTTTAGATAAATAAATACTGGAATTCTTTAAAAAGAAAAAGCAGTAATATTCCTTTAGCTTTGTACCGGCTAGAAGCTACATGCTAGATGCTAGCGTTAGCCAGCGTTGTCGTAAGATGCTCAGAATGTTTTCTTAGTGCAAGAATATTGTCGCAAGACGGTTTTGAACCTTTACACTTAATAGACGCAGCTCAGCTAACCAGCCAGCTAGCTAGCTTTGTTGCTAATATATCCAAACAATATTAGCAATATTGGGATATTTTGTTAATATTGTTGCTAATACACACTTGCTAGCTGGTCTGCGACCTACCAGAGGTATAATAGCAGCTAGTTACCTTTAGCCACAACCACAAAAGTCCTGCGGGAAAAAATAAAAAATTACATACATGGGAATATGTGATATTAAACAGAAAAAAATAAGACCTGTGATTAACATTTTGAAGGCCAAATTGCAAATATTTTAATTAATTTAAGAGATTTTAAAACCTTAATATTTGAATAATTAATTTAAGACTTCTTAATGATGTGTTTGAGATAAGAGCAGTCACCTTTACATCTTAATCTACCAGACAACATTATGCTGATACAGCAACTTTTTCATACTTTTACTGGCAAAAATTTTTTTTATCCACATTTAGTTATTCTGAGCGCACATCGCCATGGCCTGAGGCTTTTCATACCTGAGAGAGAGAATGCGTCAGAGTTAAATGTTTCCTCTGAATCGGTAATTTTCCTGCCAGCTTCAAAAAGGTTTCCTGTGAAACATCACTGGTGTATTGGAGTGTTTGAACATAACTGTTCATCTGCTGATGTATTAGAGCTTGTGAGATATTGTGGATCCATTAAAAGATGCTCTTAATGTCAGTATAATAATAGTTATTGAGGCGCGCCATCGACCGCATCAGAGTTCCTGTGAAGAACGGGAGGCGATTCTTACCACAGACAGTTTGCATCACTTCCTGTGCACCTCGCTCTTATTTTTAAAATCTAACTGTTTTTAGCTTCCTCTAGAAAGACCTGAGTGGAGAGCAAACCTCTAACATTCATGTGTGAAAACAAGATAATATATACATTTACCAATCACTAGTTCAGTTTAGTTTAGTATTGACAACTTTTACTCACGTCTTGTTAGGCTTCTTACGTTGTTTTATAAGAAGTCAACCACAAACTAAACGTGTTTCTGCTCCCATCTAAGTATATTTACATACCTTTCTACGTGCCTAAAGTTGTCAGACAATCAATAATCATGACTGGGGTTGGAAACTTGGTTTAACCTTTTCTTGGAGGCTAAATGAAGGTATGCAACATGGGGAAACAAATCAAGCAAAAATCAGTCACCATGTCTAGTGTGTACCGACAAACTTAGAAATTAATGGCTGACGTAGACAATTGGAGTGATAGCAAAGTTTACATCTGAAATTGCAAAGTGAAGATATTTGTGGATTTTTCATGGGAAATGTCGTTTGGAGACCTGGCAAACCAGAGTCTTCTTTAGGTGTTTATAAGCGCTCTGTGGTGAGCGTCAGAAACTCCCACGTTCTCCCAACTTCTTTGCTTCCTTGAAACTCAGCCATGTTTTGAAAAATATGGTCTTTGCATCAAAGTTCCCTTCTCTTGGAAGTGTTTCAGCTGAAAGAAAAATCTGTCATTTGCCTTCAGCCATAGAGAGTGGCGGCAACATCCATTTACAGAAGTACTTCCTGTTTCTAGCAGGCTCAACTCGACGGCTCTTGTTGTTTCAGAAATATTGGTTGTAAAATTACATATCATCTTTGGAAAACCAGTAAAATGACCAACTGTGGTCTATGTTTCACTTTTTTTACACAGTTATACGTTTTCTGACTCTAACTTAATCATTTGCAAATGAACAATCTTACTGATTTAGTTACTGACGTAAAGAACAGACTCTTGAATACCAAATGAAAACATTCTAATTGTGGTGAAACTATGGGTGGGATTTTATTGTATCGTTTATCGAGATAAATTTCCCATCATGATAAGAGTTTTGATTTATCGTTGTCACAATAAAATCCAATTAATGACATTTGAAACCCACCAAAACTGTTGCTGTTATCTGTATTGTTATTTGCACTATTTTCTCCTTTGTTTGGTCAATGAAAGCATCCTTGAATTTGAAAAGATGATTAGAAGAATTTACCGTGTTTAGTGAAACAAATCGCATTATTTTACATGACTGGTGTCTTAAAGAAGCACATTGTAAAAGGGAGGAGTGCAGTTGCCTTAAAAAGAAGTAATAAATGTTTTTTGTCATCACTTTTATTGTTATTGCAGTAGTACCACAAAATACCGCGATGAAACTTTCAGTCCGCATCGCCCTCCTCCAAGCGAAACGAGCCCGAATCACCTGGCAGCGAGGAAGCCTCCAGTCCACGTGCAGAGGGAACTCATGCTGCTGCTCAACACCCCCGCTGACTCTCAGACAGAGGAAAAAGAAAAGGGTGGAAACAGAGACAGAGACAAATGACTTCCCCTCCCAGAGCCATATAATTACAAATACCAGCAGGAGCTGGTTCACCGGCTACAACCATTCCCTGTTTATAGTCGTCTCTTATAGAGTCCTCTGTTTTTTTGTTTTTTTTTAATGTTCTGTATGTTTTTCTAGCAAAAACCGTTTGTTTCCAGCCTTGTTGCTTCCTGATTCTCGGCTGTTCCCGATGTGTTGAATAATTAAATTACATAGTGAAACACAGCGATGGTACGTGCTCAGTGAGCATGCCACATCCAATCTACCAAACCGGCAGTCCCACTGTGGCATCCAGAATGCGATTCGTTTTTTTTTTTTTTTTAAGCGTTAAATTATTTATAATAATCTTGCATAACCGTGTTGGTTCAGAGATGTCGACTAAAAATATCTGAAGCGATCAATAATGCAGGAGCGAAGAGACGGCTCTTAAAAGTGCAGTTTTACTTTATCATGACAGCTGACTGCTCTTGTCTGGGAGTCATTTAAAGGTGGAGCACCTGCACTGGAGCTTCAGTAGGCAATAATTTGTAAGCAATAAGTAAGCAATAAAAAAAAACATTTCTTTTATTGCTTACTGAAGACATGTCGTTAAATGAGCTGTCTCTGTTGTTCGAACTTTCACTTAGTCCTAGATGCGTTTTATCCTTCATGTCAGGTTCCCTATTTTAGACAAACTACGTCATTGGGATGAGTGTGTCCACTTCAAGGAAAAGGGGAAACTTTCATATTTATGTTTTTAAAAAACCTTTAGAAAACCATGCATTAAAATCTGATTGAAGCAGGTCTCAGAGATGAGCCTTGAGGGACACCGTATTTAACTTGTCCTGGTGCTAATGCTAACTAAAGAATGGTTTTTAATTGGTAAAGGTCTGTTGACTTTCTCATATTTGTAAAGTTTTAGCAAATATAAGAATGGTTATTTGAAGACCCTTTTTAAATAAGCTCTCTGTTTCTCACACTTCTATTTAATTCTTGATGTGGTTTATCTTACATTTCAGGCTCTTTCATTAAAACAAGATACAGTGCCAGGAAAAAGAGAACTATGAAAAAAAAAAAACATTGATAAAAACCATAAATATAAATCTGATTGAGCCTTGAGGACTCCAGATTTTACTCATTCTAATGCTAATGATAATGCTAACGAAAGTAGGATTTTTGATATTTGTTTTGCAGAAATAGTATGTCAAAGTTTGGAAATGACAACACTGTTGACATTCTAATGTCTAAAGTTTTGGTAAATAAAGAATGTTAGACAAACCTGGTGATTCTCTCTGGAGCAAAAACAAGTAACACGATTATGATATAGAGAAATAAATATTATGATCTATGCAGTTAAGCTAAGCCTATATAAAGTAGCGAGTCATGACTAAAAGGAAAGACTCAAATATTTTACTGTCCTACTTTTTAAATTTGTTTAGCATTTGAGTAAATTTGGATCTTTTGTTTGTTTTTTTTTTTGCTATTGTTTAACTACTTCTAATAGGAAAAGTGCACATTAATAAACCAGTATAGTGAATGTGCCACAATGAGCCAAAAGACTTTTTTAAATCATCTGTTACCCATGAAATAATGACCATTGGTCTGAAGGTAAATGGCTGTTTTTCAGACCGTTTCTTTCCGTGGTTCAGTCCCGTCGGTTGACTCACTGGGACCTTTCTTCCTCCCGTCCCTCCACAGCTTGTGTCCCACTGATTCACGTCTAGAGGAGAGAATGAAAACATGGGTTGGATCCGTCGTGCGTCTTTGTTTCCGATTCTGTGTGCACATGTTCTTCCGTAGGCCTGATCTCTCAGGCCGACCGCTTCTTGTGAACAGATCCGAATGAAAAGTGTTTTCTGGGTTGCACAGCTGGTCTCTGTGTTCTTCTGTCAGAACAGAGGCGCTGTGGAAACTCAGCCCTCGAAAGGAATGAATGGATCAGTCGATTCATCATGTAAGAGAAACATTACGGCGAAAGTGACACAGCTTTCTGGTTTGCTGTGGGGATGTGGATGTCTGCAGCTAGCTAGCAGGGTAAACTACTGTAGGGTGTTAATGTTGGAAAATGTTCTGGTTTATTAAGGACCGCTTTAGCCAGTCATGTTGAAGTGCAGAGCATTTGGTTTGGTAAATCAAAGATGAAGCCTGTCACAAGAAGCAATGAGTCGAAAAATCGCATGATAAATTAAAATGTTAAAGTGATTCTACCCTTTAACAGTGTTGAAAAGCCACCATTTTGAGAAACACTGCAAACATTTGACACCCGGTACGAAGTAGTTAGTTAGTTTGCAATACCTGCCACTTTTCCCTGTTTTCCCTGTCAAAGCTGAATGATATTTTTTGAAGAGCAACTTTGGTTGCAAAGACTTCATCAGTCTTTTAAATTAGTGTTGTTTTATGTATTTTGGATATTTAAAGTGTTTTCCGGTGTTAAATGATCTTTAGACATTGAGGTTTTTTGATTTTTGAGAGGGTGTACTCACATTGATATGCCATGATTATTATCGTATTAGTTGAAAATGGTCTCAAAAAGTGACAATGTAGTTGTTTATTGCAAATATTAGACAATTTATCATCCAGTAAGATTTGTTATTATGACCGGCCTATCAAAGATTAAGATTTGTGATTTAACTCCTAGAGTTTTTTTTTAACCAATACAGACTTTTTGTTGAACCCTTAGAACGTCAAATGATTTCAAACAAGATCAGTCAACCAACACTAGTTTATGTGTGTTCCTGCTTGAAAGAAACTAACCTTATGAATCTGTTTTTAGGCCAACACAGTGAGAGACTCGATGGCCAAGTCTCTGTACAGCGCGCTGTTTGACTGGATCGTGTTCAGGACGAACCACGCCCTGCTCAACAACAAGGACCTGGAGGACAGCTCAAAGGTGGGCTCAAAAACCCGAACCGACGCCTCCTGGTGCGGATACATAACTACAGAATCAGGCCTGGAACAGAAGTGGAACCACGAAGTTACTTTGTCACCCACTTTACGACAATGTGCTTCTCATTGTTCACTGGAACATGGATAATTGATGCAGGAAGTAAAATGAGACTGAGATGAACCCACTGAGCTTTTACTGCTGACCACACATGACCACAGCAGTACTTCCAACGGGTGTTGTATCATTTGCATGTTTTATTGTACTGTAGCACACCAGTAGGCAATACTCTTTTTTTTTATGCACATTCATCATATTGCTGCAAAATCACAGCTGAAATTAGAATCAAGTTGTGATTCCTTATGAAAGAAGCATAAGCAAAACCTTCAGACCTCTGAAAAGGTCTGCAACTTGTGGCTCTTAATAACTCTGGTTTAAATCGGCTAAACCTTTAAAAATAAATTCCATAACAAATTCAGTTTTTCAGGAATTAGATTTTCCATGAATCATATTAAAAATACTACTGATATTGTTTTAAATATTGTTTTCACAAAGTTGTACACTAATTTCAACATCCCACAGAAAAAAAGTTTCCATCTTCTTTTCTGCAAAAGTTTTAACTTTATCTTCATTTTAAAACTTAAAGACAGATTTAAAAAAAACATATTTTTCTTTAAAAATTACAACAAATTTCCTGAAGTCGATAATTATCAAAAATTATAGATTTTTTTTGTAACATTTGTCCAAATAAGTTCCCATCCGTCTGCCTTTCTCTGGGTATCTAGATAAGAGTTTTTAACCTTGTTGTGTAGCGTCGCCTTTTTTCTTTTCGCTTTTCTAATTGAACCGAAAAACACTGAGTTCTGCAGCACATCTACTTGTTACATTTGTCAAAGTCAAGCTAGCATGGCTGGCCTACTTCCTTCTCCCTATGCTTATTTTTTTTAAGTAAAACTTTTCACTGACTTGATTTGCAGCAATTAGTTCTTTTATATATTACACACATTTAAGATTTAGCTCCTAGACAACTTGACAGCTGGGGGGGCGGGATCTTGTGCGCGTGATGTCACGTTGCAGCATTTGTGTAATAGGGCGTAGTTCTGTTTTGTGCTGTACAATCAGTCTAACACATTGATGGAGAAGCATTTAGATGTCAGCCTGGTTGTTTGTTTCGTCCTCCTGTCTGCTGGCGTTTTATTTCTCTAGTTTTTCGTCATCCTCTTTGTGGTGTGCATGTTGGATTGGCAGCTGGCAAGGCGTGCCCAGTGGGAGCATCTAACAAATTAGAAACCGTGTGTGTGTATGGGCGTGTGTATGCGAGTGTGTGTGTGTGTGTATGCATTCATCAGTCTGTGCCAGGGGCATTTGGGCAGATGGCATCAAGTTCCCCTCAGCTCATTTTACTCCCTACAGTGTAGTGTGTGTGCACTGACATCATCTGCGTGGGTGCGCGTGCGTGCGTGCGTGCGTGCGTGCGTGCGTGTGTGTGTGTGTGTGTGTATCTGGAGCCAATGAGGTTGCACTTTGTGTCAAGGTCACGGTTCTCCCGTTGAGTTTATATGTTCAGCCTGTGTTTGTGTGTGTTTTCGGTTTAAAAAAACAAAAGCTGGCCTTGAGAGAGAAATAAAACATGGACAGATAGAATTAAAGTAAGTGAAATGAAATTGGAAACAGCTTATGTAGTCCATTTCATAATTAAAGGCATTCTCCGAGTGACTGCCTCTCGGAGGTGGGAGTGATAAATGACTGCATGAATCTACCTGACGTCCACAGAGCAAACTGCAGAGCGGGGGCTGTAAAGAACAGAGTAGGAAAAAAAAAAAAAAGAAAAAGAAACGCACCATTAAAATCATCCAAGTAAAAAAACACCAGACAATCATAAAGCACCATAAATTTCTCTGACGTTTGCAGTGTTGGAACATATTCTACCAAACTCTACAGGTTGAAAAATGTCTGATCTGTTTATTTTCATTCTCTTACTTTTTTATTTTTATTTCATTTTGTTAATTTTTTTCCTGCAGATCCTCTCCATAGGAGTGCTGGACATCTTCGGCTTCGAGGATTATGAGAACAACAGCTTCGAACAGTTCTGCATCAACTTCGCTAACGAGCGCCTCCAACACTACTTCAACCAACACATCTTCAAGTTGGAACAGGTTCAGGATTAGCTCTCCTTTGTATTTGATTTTTTAAAAATGTTTTTCTCGATTTTGCTCGACAATTTCACTGTTTTCAGTTCCTTGTTTTTATCTATTTTATTTAGCTTTCCTTTCCTCTTCTATGTTATTCTAACCTTTACTTTTTCTAGTTTTCTTCATTATTTCTTGATTTTTTTTTTCTTTTGCCAATACTTGTCATACTTGCGTCCATTTCTTGTCTTGTTTTTGTAACTTTTGCCTTCTCTTTTACTTTATCTTTGGTCTTTACCGTTTCTTTTACTTTTCTTTCCTTTCTTAACCATTCTTTGTGTCCTTTTTTTTTATTGTTCTATTTACCCTCTTTTCTCTCCTTGTTTTATTTTATCTTGTTTGAACTTTGCTATCCATTCCTATCCTTTGCTTTACTTTAGCTTTTCTCTTCTTTTCTTTATTTTTCTAAAGACTATTTTCTATTTTCCTTAACTTGCCGTATTTCACAATTTCCTTTCTTTTGTCCCTTTTCTCTTTTCCTATTCTTCACTTTTCTCCTGTTTTTCTTTTCTTACTTTTCTTGCCTGACTTGACTCACCTCCTGCTCTAACGTATGGACTGATTTGAACTTGTACATGCCTCCATGTTTGACTCCGGCACTTTGACACACACTGATGTCACTTGATGCATCGCTATCACTGTACGGCTTGCACTCTGCTCAGAAACGCTTTTATGTTTGTGATAAATTGGGCCGTTGGAGTAAAGGGGGCGAACCGCCTCTCTTGTCTCCATTTCAAAGGACCGGCCGCTGTAGCTGAGCTTGGTGTGTCGGAATGAACGACTTCCTGAATAGTGAGAAGCTCTGGATCGGCTGCAGCACAATCAGAGACAGATAGGAGAGACTTCGGACTTACTTTGATGTGTAAAGTCAGGGCAGGTGCCCTTCTGGTGGCAGCCGTTGATAAAGAGCACTAGCATCAAAGGCAGCCACGCTGACAGAGGAAGAATAACACAACAAAACGTATGGGGAGGAAAATCTGTTGCTACAGAAGGAACAAAGAGGCGTTCTGTTAATGTTTGCACCCGTTGTGGTCTAAACATTCCTGAAAGCGTGTTTTAGCGTTGCCATGCTACAAAAAGAAAAGCTCCTGAGCCAGGAGATTTTCCTGTTCTTAATAATAAATTTATACCTTTCTTCTGTAAATATGCAGCTATGTCAGATTAGCTTTCTTAAAGGTAAAAAGGTCAAGTAGAAAGGGTGGCAGGTTAGCTGCAGCTTGGCTTTGGTAACACATTTAGTCTGAACTCTGTGGTCTCAATCTTTTAACCCCCTTAATGATGATGCTCCTAAATAAAAAAGCAACCAGTTGCCTTCAGTTGACGACTAAGAGCTAAACAGATTCCAGCTGTTAGTTGCTCTTCACCTTGTGAGCTTGTCAGGTTTTTCGTGAAGACCGTACAGGTTTCTTTGGTTGTTATCAATTCAATTAAAAATATACTTTATTTATCCCAAAGGGAAATGAAATGCTGTTGTAACTCATTAACTGAAAGTCTTGAGTTTGAGTTTTTTTCTCCCACCTGATAGTTCGGTAGACTTTGTTTGATTGGGGACCGAAATTGCAACATTTATTACATTTTCACACTGCACTGTGTCAAATGATCCAAGCGCCTTGAGCAACCTGTTCCCCTCCTCACCTCTGGTGGCGCTGCACCAAGAACCACTAAAGCAATCATCACAAAAACCTCAAAAGAAGACACTGAGCGCAACTTCCTTCTTTACGACCTGTAAACACAAATGGAGTAGCGTCAGATGTTGGTGAATGTAGGCTTTCTCTTTTGTCTTTGGTAAAATACCACAAGCCATTTCTCCCGCTAGCATCTGATGCCCACATTTGTTTTGGTTGTATCTACCCACAATGCCCTGCGCTATAGTCCACTTCCTACTGTTAGAGCGGTCTCCGGTCCGTTTGGCATTCACATATTCATACGAATTGCACCAGAGTTCACATCCAAACCGACACCCAGGTCTTTAGGTTGACCAGAGTTCACTTTTTTTGGTCGGCATCAAAGTTTGATTGTGCTTTCACACTTCCCCAAACCAACCAGATTTTCTAAGTAAACGAACCAGAGCTCAGTTAAAGCGGACTGGGTCGGAGATAAAGTTGTGTCGTTCTTCCCGGTTTTTGGAACCACCTTAGGGCTTGGTCCAAGCAAGGCATTGTGCTCAAACGATTTCTTTGGCAACAGATTGCCTTCGTTGATTCTCCAGTGAATTTACGTCACTCTATGAGTGAAGGTGGTACTTGGTGCATATGGAGTCAAGTAGACCTGCAACGAAAAAATATACCGAGAGATTTCAGAGAAACTGGTTGCGCAAAGGTAGACGCACAAAATGGCATCATCAAAGAGTTGATCACAGCTTCTGAGCACTCACGGTCCACTTTCCCTATGTTCCTGCCCATATTTATGTCTACAAAGAGAGGAAAACACTGCCCAACGTGGATGGAACCGAACCAGACATTACCTGTGGTAGTGTAAGATATGACGATGGAAAAAGGGCTTAACTCTAAACATACAGCCGGATCTAATGGAATGGGGTAGAGTAGTGCATGTTCACATGTTAAAAAGTCCTGACCTAAAACCAACTGAGCGTCCTTGACGAGACGTGAAACTGATATCCACAGAGATTCTGTCTTCAGTCTGCCTGAGCTTGAACTTTTTTCTGAATAAGAATGAACCAAAATCCCACATGTGCAAAGTTACTAGCGACTCAGTATTAATTCTACTTTTTACATTTTCAGGGATTTCATGGTTTCCTTTCAATCCAACATACTTCATTTAAATCCCAAAAAACACACTGTTCTCTGCAGTTGTACAGTGACAAAGCACGAGACGCTTTGTGAATCGCTGTGTTTTATGTTCATGAAGTGCCATCATCTTTCAGACCACTTGTAAATCTGTGTGTGGGTTTCGTTCAGAAGCCCGTCTGAGGAGCGAGACAAAGAATGCCTGGGAGAGGGAACATAAATGATGATGCTACAAGAAGATGATCGTCAATCGGCTAGCTTGTATCGCAGTAGCTGTCAGATCTTGTCTCCTCCGTGCTGAAAAGCTGATCTGCTCTGGCAAGTTGCTGTTAGCTGAAACCTGAGCGAGCGGGAGCGAAAAGAGCAGTAAATGAGCGTGTAACCTGTCAGTGGAGATCACAAAACTGTCAATCCGCTGCGTGCCGACAGCCGGGTCGTCTCGTTTCTGACTGTTGGCCCTCCGGCACTGCAAGCCTCAGTACACACGCACACACACATATCTAAGCATTAAGCTGCTATTGGCATTTCTATCAAACCGGTTCAGCTACAATAAATGAGTAGTTTAGAAATAATTAGCACCCTGCTTTGTTACATTACTGGTCTTTTAAACCAGTACCCTTGATGGACGTTTGGAACCGCGTCCCGGTTTTCTGTTTTGTCCGTTACGCCGCATGCAAAGCACAAACCAAATGCGACCTGATTTATCACCCGTTCCTCAGGTGAAACATCGTTGACTGGTCGGTTGCTCTGTGCCACTTTCTGATGATTATCTGCTTTTAATGAACCTTTCATTTGTTTTTGTTACGTCGATAAAATACATGCAGAAAAGTGCTGCAGAAGCACTCTTAACCCACCTGTCGGTGCCCTGCATTGTTCCAGCAGAGTTCATGTTTGTTATCTTGAAATCGCTGGAAGGGGCGGAGGGGGGAGTTTGACTCCAAACTTTTGGCAAGCTGCTTGAAAGCTGGTTTACATTACAGGATGACAGTTGAGGCGGAATGGTGCTCAGGGCCGGTCTGGCCCCCGATGGAGCGGGACCGGACTTGGAGTGATTTGTGTTTGTTTGAGTAAAGTTGTACAAGACGTCATCTGGACGGGAACCGACCAACGCCTTGATCTTTTGGATCGGATGCTTCTGGCAGCGGCCACCTGTGGCTCAGATGGAAGAATTTTTCTGGGTTCTGGTTTTAACGAACCTAACTGTCGTAGCCATATGCTGTTGATTGGTTTAGGTTTTCTTCGTTTTTTCCCCCGTCTGTCAGAAAGAATAGAGCACACAGACTGAAAAACTGACAATTTGCTGGAAAATATAACCTAGAAATATTTATATACAGGCATGTGGCATTTTATGATATCAAACATGTTCAAATTAACTTAAGGAATGCTTGATTTTAGGCAACAAAATGTTTATTTACTTACTTAAAGGAATTATTTATTTGCATAATTTTATGTGTTAGGAATCCATCCATCCATCCATCCATTTTCTGTTCACCCTTTGTCCCTAATGGGGTCGGGAGGGTTGCTGGTGCCTCTCCAGCTACGTTCCAGGCGGGAGGCGGGGTTCACCCTGGACAGGTCGCCAGTCTGTCGCAGGGCAACACAGAGACATACAGGACAAACAACCATTCACACACACACACACCCCTAGGGAGAATTTAGATATACCAATTAACCTAACAGTCATGTTTTTGGACTGTGGGAGGAAGCCGGAGTACCCGGAGAGAACCCACGCATGCACAGGGAGAACATGCAAACTCCATGCAGAAAGACCCCGGCCGGGAATCGAACCCAGGACCTTCTTGCTGCAAGGCAACAGTGCTACCAACTGCGCCACTGTGCAGCCCCCCACTGTGCAGCCCCTGTGGAGGGGCTGTGTTAGGAATACTGTATCAAAAATGCTGAAGAGGTTATATTAAAAAATCGGACTGAGATAAAAAAAATTTATATCCGATTCATCATCAGAATAATCGATTACCAGAATAATCATTAGTTGCAGCCCGACTGCGGAGCTATAGCCACTCAGTGCTGCGTACAGCTTTTATTCATTTTTGGATTTTATTCAGTGATCGCAATGTAAAATCACACATTTTACAACGTTACAACCACAAGTTTCAATGAATTGTTTGCTTTTCACAATATTTGGTGGATGTTTAGAAAGCTTAAAGGAAAATTATTTTCAAAATAGTTGTCATTTATGTTTACACTATAGTGCTGTCAGCATGGATTTAATTACAGGTTGAGATTTGGATTGTTTTTGTTTTTTGTTTTTTTTTTTTATTGTCTCGGTTTTGCGTCGTTTTTGGGCTGGAATCTCTAACGGTCCCTGGTGGGCGGCCGTGTCTTGCTAGGTTTTGCGCTGTGCCAGTTTTGCTTCCACTCCTACATTTTGTCTCTCTATTCCATAATGTCTCAACGAAGACCATTGAGGGGTGTGGTCGCCATGGCAACCCATGGACAAAGTTTAAGGGGAACCCGTTCAAGGCACCGGATGTAGAGACTTGCCTCTCCATCCAGTCTGCCACTGTTGTAATTTGTGGCTTTCTTCTGTCAACAAACCGTCCGTAATATCGGGAAATATCTGCTTTCTGTCAGGATTCAGAAAAAAAAAATGATTTTGAGTATCAATTGAGGGGATTTCTTTTTTTTTTTTCTTTTTTATCCTCTTCTGGGCCCAACTCCTCTCCAGCCAATCAGTTTTCCTTATCAGCGGCGAGTGTTTTTCTTTCGAAACAGCAGCCAAAGCTAACAGCACCTGACCCACCCCGGCCCGCAGCCGGACCGGGCCGAGGAGGGCAGTGGGTGTTTATGCTCAACGTGCCAATCGGGGCCTGATTGCTTGTCTTTGTTTTGATGATGTATCAGTTTAAGAAAACACACGTTTTGCCGCCGCCTTAGGCAAATACAGTGTGGTGTTTAGCCTGTGAGATATCACACTGACTCACTGAAATACGAACCATCTGGCTGTTAGGACCGCTGCTGCTGCCGCGGTTACGCAATAATGTGTTTTGGATTTTTTTGACTTATTCTAATAACAATTAAAGTGATTAGATTTCCTGCAGTGCAGTTGGCCTTTGAACTCTACTTGCCTTTTCTTTAGCTATCCTACATTCACAACTAGCTACCCGTTTCTCCCAATTCGCCCAATAAAAACAAACTCCTGCTTAATGAAAGACGGGCATCATTGGAGGTTAATGAAGAGATCAAACACAAGCCCAGTCAGCCTTCCTCACCTCCACACTGAGGGCGTTGGGCCAAACACTATTCATGCTTCCCAGAGCGCCGCACCGTGCTACACACCCACGAAAACTGACTAATGGACAGAGGGACGGCTGCACATCCAAACCCTGACCAACCTCATCGACCACAACACGACTCCCTGCTTCTTTCGGCGCAGCGGGAGCCTGGTGGGATTTTTTATTATGATTATTATTATTATTACTGCTTGCAGATTGGGATCTGCTCTGGGATTTCTGAGCCTGCCTTCATATGCGTCGAGTCTCTCAGTTCACACAGTATGGTGGACATATTCATTCCAACGTTTTAAGGAACAGGCAAAGACATTTGCTGAGTGCATAAAGGGGTAACCGATAGAATTGCGTAAATTGAAATTACAAAAACAAATTCACAGATTTAGAAAGAAAACTCAGATTTGTTTTTGTTAAAATGAGGTGCGTTTTGGCCATATCGAAATTGATGCAATAGAAACACTTTTTCCACGTCACGAATCATGTGATCAGCAGCCCCGTTGCAACCTTTGCTCCAACAAAGCCAAATCAAATGAATAGCTTGTTACCAGGCCTTAGCCAAACTTTGTAGCATAGTGAAGACGTAATTCAATCATTTAAGACCAAATGAGCAATGTTCAAGATATTTCTAATGGCTTTCTTGCTTTTAATGCCCATTAGCTGTACTCTGTGCAAAAGTAACGTTTACTATGTGAAACTTGAAAGAAAAGGCAGAGTTAGCATTTTAAGCTAGCTTTAACGTCCTATTTTAACGACCAGAATTCCTAACAGCACTATCAGACACATTTACTCAGGAATGCTCTTCAAGAAGGATAGATGGAAGCATTCTCAAATTCAGCATGTTCCCTATAGCGCCGCATTTATGAAATAGCTATATAGCTTTCTTGCTAGCTGCTGAAAGTCTCGCTCTCACACGACTGTCAGGAGTCATCCAGAAGCCAATGCGACATAGTTAGCACTACTCTGAAGAGTTCCTGCAGCTGATTAAAACTAAAAACCTGTGTAGCAGCAATTTGATTAAAAAAACAGGGGGGGATACAAATGTAATTAGAATTTCTCTCAGTAACTGACTTTAGCCACCAGAGGACAACTGATGTGTTTTAGGAGGGGTAGATTTTATTCAGAATAAATTACTAACTTTAAAAAGTAATTAAAATTTCCGATGGCATGTTGATATGTCCAGTAAATTGTAAATGGTTTGATTATATTCAGTAGAATTTTATATATTACCTTGAGATGTCAGCTGATGGTGAAAACTTTTCAAACTTTAGAGTAAATTCAGAATCAAAGAGCAATCTTAATAACTCTATAAACATAAGAGTTGTGTTTTACAGGAAAGGCTCCATATTTAGATGTCCAGCATGTTTGGTTTACCCTTTGTTTTGAGAAGCCTTGATATTCAGGAATAAAAAAGCTGCTTGTGTTTGTCCTTTTGTGTGGACATTGTGGGTGAGTTTTGGAAAATGTCCAGCGGCTGTTTTTTTTTTTGTTTTTTTTTTCTTCTTGTCCATCTGACAGCATGTTGGTCATTTGCTCTCCTGTGAAAGCAGCATTATATTTTTCATCAGGTTTCCGTTTTTTGTGACTAATTGAGCTTTATCTCGGCTGGGCGAAGTGAAACCCGCTCAGACGGTGTTTGAAAGGTTCAAACGCTTGTTTGAGCTTTTAATGAAAGTCTTTGTTAAAATCCATAGTATTTAGCAAGGTTACAATAATTTTGTGTTTTTTTAAATATTTTATTATAGTTTAATTTCAGTTTGTTGTGACTTTTTGTTTATCTAATTCAGTTAGTTTTAGTTAGCATACAGAGTGTATTTGCTAGCTTTTCTTAGCCACTATCATTATGAGTCCTTGTTAACTAAAACCTAAACTTGAGTTGGTCAGCTAAGGAAGAGCAAAGAGCTTAAAGACGGAACTTTAAAGTCGGTTCATGCGTGAAATGTTTTCAACGCCGCCGTCAGTCCCGGACTCGCAGGACTCGCCCCGCGTGGAACGCGATAACAGCGCGCGAGTCTTTCTGCTGTTGAGTCGAACCGTAACCGAACCACGGCCTCCAAATGCCTCGCGCACTGAGTCACAGCCGGGTCGGCCTGTTTACGTTAGCGTGCTAATAAAACGGATGTGTGTGTATGTTTGTGTTTATCTCTCCATCGGCGCGTCTGCAGTTAATTCTCTCTCTCTCTCTCTGAGTCAACACGTGTCCACACACAGTGTCTCCTAGACACAACAAATTTCACCAGCTGAACACCGTCAGGCACCGCCGAGCTCTCGCCTTGATGTGGTCTAAGCAAGAGCACACGCATGCAGCTTTTTTTTTTATGGTTCTGTTTTCACTGTGTATGATGTACTGCAACCTCTGTTTAAAAAATAAAAACTCCACTTGGTCCGAATGCTCCGACAGTGATTCATTAAAAAGAGGGTCAACATTTTTTTTAAAAACCGGGGTACATGCATCGGATATGCCTTAAATATTGTTTCAGTTTTAATTATTAGGGGGCACATGTTGCGGATGGTTGTCATACTTTCTTTTATTGCCCTGAAACTGGTTCGGCTTGTATTTCAAACACACACACACACACGCGCATTTCTGCGTCTGCTCTATTCCTGTGTAAGCTTGTTTTTTTCCGGCCGCATCACTCATTAGCTATTCTTTTTTGCGAGCTAAATAGAGAACCGCTGCGTGCCAGGAGAGACAAAAGTACCCCAAACAAACGCATCGCCAAATGCACCGAGCAAATTCGTGTTCTGCAGCATTTTGTTTTCTCTCCCTGTTGAAGTTGAAGGATGTACTGTAGCGCCATCTATGACCATTTATAAAATATTGACAAAAAAAGAGAATGCACGTAAAAAAAATGTAGGCTAAAATGTCACTTCCAACTGTCCTGCTGAGCGTATTGGGTGGTGGTCATTTATCGTATCGTTTTATCATTTATCATGACACATTTCTGATAAGAACTTTGATTTATCGTCGTCACAATAAATTTCAATTAATGTTTAAACCCTACAACCCTGGCCATATTGTTAGTTTTACTGTTTTCTTCATTGTTTGATCAATGAGAGCGTCAATACATTAGAAAATGTAATTAAATGCAGACACTCTGCTCTGTTTTTTGTGACTGGCGGCCTAAATGAGTGTATTACAAATGAGAATGTTTTTCAAGACCAGTATTTGTGTTTTTGGGGCTGTGATCGCTGTCATGCAGTCACAGACATACAGTCAGTCTAGTTACCTAAACAAAAAGTAATACTTTTTTTTTACCACATTAGTGCCAAAATATTGTGATCAAACTTTAAGTCCATCCTAGCACTCACTTCTAGTTCACTTGTTAATTTGTGTTCAGTTAGTAGCCATGTCCAGGCTTAGAAAAAAACCATCTTTAGCAGCATGTTCTCTGGTCTTTCCCTCTTTGTTGAGCATGTTTGGTCAACCTCTATTTTATATTACCTTTATTTGGGCCTCTTGCAATTTTCTAAGAGGTGTTATTTCTTCACATAAGAAGAATGAATGCATTTTACCTCAATTTAAGGTTTTATTTTTAGCTTAGCGCTCATTCAGGGCCCAGGTCTTATAGGGCTGAAAAATTAGCAATTAGCTGTCTTGTTTAGATTTTTAAGTTTTTTTTACTATTATTATTTTCTGTTGATTATCCTGATAGCAGTTCCCTACTCAGCTCACTGCCTTGCTACCGCTGATCGTTTTGAGCTTGCCTGGTCTTGGTTTCTGTCAGCCGTCCGCTGTGACCGGTGAGCTGCCGGAGCGAGAATTGTTTACATGCCTCTGTCAAATGTGCCTGAACACACCATCCTTGCTTGCAAAGGGGAACTTAACACACAATCCAACCCGCACATTTTTATTCCTCCCTTACTTCACATCCAAGCTGAAGGAGTCTGTGTCTCTTTCCTCCCTGGGGACAATACGAGGACATGACCAGAGCTGGAGCCGGTCTCCAGAGGAAAATAGCTCTGCGGGTCGCTTTGACTGACTTTTAATATGCTGCAGGGCCTTTTAAATTGTTCTGATTTGGGATTTTCGGTGCAGTTAAATCTTTTTTTATTTTTTCTCTGGGTTTCAGGTTTGATACCATGGAAAGAATGCATAGATATGAAACATTTTTTACTCCTGTTACTTGCTGTTGTCATAGTCATTGTCTCAGGTTTTGACTTGAAGCTACTTGAATCTGCTTTAGTAAATATCAGTGGTGGCCACCGCTAACTAAAACGTTAGCTGTGCTAAATCTAAAGCACCAATCATAGAGATTAGTTAAGCTAACGCTAAAGCGCTACGCCAACACGGTATCTAGCTAAAGTGCTAACTTCCATCCTCTCTTGAGAGACTGCAGCCTTTGAGCGACACTTTAAGTTTGACATTATAATTTACATTTCACAAAGGCCTTATGCGTTGTATTTGTATTTATATCTTCTTCTGTACTGTCTGTGTTTTAATTTGTTTCTGTACAGTTGTTAACGGAAACTCCAATACGGATGGCAAACTTTGTTCAACAGAACGTTTACAAAACAGCCGGGTATATTAGTTAATTAGAATGTATATGGAAAACAATATTTCAAGGGAAGCTAAGTGTGCTAATGCTTTCAAAGTTAGCAAAAACGCTATACAAAAAATTTGCTAAGCTACTAGTGTATTAGCGGATTAGTGTAAGTGTGCCCACCACTAGTATACCATGAAAGAGCTGCCAAGTGAAACATATAACCTGGGGAATTGTCTTTAATATCTCCATAGCGACCAGGTAATGACATCATGAGAATCAGTTACTAGGTTATTCACAGCTTTATGTTTTTCATTAATGGAGGTCATTTGTCACTTTTGTTTCCAGGAGGAGTACCGGGCTGAGGGCATCACGTGGCACAACATTGACTACAGCGACAACAGCGGCTGCCTCAACCTCATCAGCAAGAAACCCACGGCTCTGTTCCACCTGCTGGACGAGGAGTGCAAGTACGTCTCAGCTGTGGAGTCTGACAGATTCTCATTCAGTCAATGTGAAAACAGTGGAGGGGTTTAAACATCAGGGTCTGGGCTTTACTGGAGGGCTAGAGTTATTGAAAAACATTGAAGTGATTGTCAGAAAGAGCAGGAGCTTCTTAAAGAGACAAAGGCCCAATTTAAAGGCATTCAATTGCAAAGTTACATTTCCTTTAGCTCATGTTTGATACATATAAACAGAAAATTCTGTAACTGAAGGTTAACATAGTTGTTTGTTTGTGCTATAAAATGGCACTATGTGCCTGAAAAATACACCACCCATTTAATACACATCTGTGCTTCAAACCAGTAAACTGTCAACTTTTTTTTGTTGTTGTTCACTTCAGGTTAGATGTTTACAGTTTCAGAACCTGATAAAGGAAATATTGTTTTCATAATGTCCTGATAGGTAAATCTTCGACTTAAATAAGGGTGTACTTTTGATCTTACGCAAACTGTGATGTGCTCCATGATTCAGTTCTTGTATGACTACGTTTTACTGAGCAAGTTTTATGCTAACAGACTATAGGGAGAGAAGAGAAGATGCTTAGAGATCTCATCACTCACAGTTAGTGAAGCTAGCAGGGGTCCGGGGCCTCTTGAGAGACAGATTAGGTTACCGCCATGTGGGAGCGGGGAGGTGGGGAGTACCAGACTTTTCAACCCCTGAGAATATTCTTTAACCTGCAGTGTTTTTACGAGGTGACGGGAGGAGAGGTTTAGATGATATGAAACATCTCCTGGAATGTTGATCCAGCCAGCGAAAGGTTCGTAGCGGATGGGTATAAATGCCCATGAATCAAAGGTGAAACCACCAAAGAAGAATGTGCAAAAAAAGGGGGGACTGGTCAGATTTGGGCCACAATGGCGAGTTTGTGAGGGAATATTTTCCTTGCGTGTTTGAGGAATGAAGTTTTCTGAATCCGCTTTAGGTATTCCTTCTTTTGATTCGAGCTCCCGTTGAAAGACGTAGGGCATAATTCTCCGCGGGTAAAAAGCAGATGAAACATGAACTTGACCAAACATTGACTGTAGGTTGAAGTTGAGGGAGCTACCGTATGTCGCTTTGAAATTTTTCTGTCTGTTCCAATTGTTCGACGCTCTCAAGGCTTGAGCTTACCCGCGGCAGAGATTACACGTTAAAAACTGTCTGTGTAGTTTCCCCCAGGCCTCCAATCAGACCTTGCTGGACAAGTTCAAGCGTCAGCATGAAGGAAACAGCTACATCGAGTTCCCTGCCGTCATGGAGCCCGCCTTCATCATCAGACACTACGCTGGTAAAGTCAAGTATGGAGTCAAGGTGAGATGTCTTCGCCTGAGCACAGCGCTATCCACGCTTTTTGGTTTCCCTGGTAAAGAAGTCTAAAAACCACAAAATAGGTCGAATGAGTCCTTTGTGTTTTTGGCTCCAAAGTTTTTTAGAAGTAATAGAATTTAAAGGGTATCTGCACATTTCAGCAAGTCAAATTTAAGACTTATAAAGACCCCTTTAATGACTTAAATTTAAGACTGAAAAAAGAAATAAATATAGGAATGGTTGGGAGATCCAGCTGTATTACTACAATCAGGAACAGCATAAATTGTCACATTTCTGGACCACGTTTGTGGCCTTTAAGGCTCTTCTCACGCAACCTTAACCCGTATAGCATCTAGCTTAAACGTTTTTTTGCACAGAATACACCTAGCCTAGCATGTGTTGGTAACAGAAGTGAGCTAGTGGCAAAAACAAATGCCATCCAGCAAACTGGCCATACATTTGCAGTTACCCATTACAGATGCAAAAAAGCTAGCTAGCTTGCAAGGATATATTAGCAGCTACTTAGTGGTAGCCGCAACCACCTGGAGTCAGAGAACGCAATGAAGATGTCCGAGTGCGACTCAAAACTTTTGCCTGATAGAAAGCTATATATACACGACAAAATTTAAGACTTGTGATTAATGTATTTTATGGCTAACTTGCAATTTATTTTAATTGAAGACATTTGAGACTTTAATTTTAGATTCTCATATTTTAAACTTTTTAAGGATACACATATTTTTTAAGCAGTTGTTCTGATTTAGGTTTGGGGACTTAGGTTTTTTGTCCACTGAAGCATTTTTGTGTTATTTTGCTGTATGTTTTAAGTTATTATCCAGCAGACAGACTCAGTGATGACCCGTTTTTAGTTTTATGACTGAATGCACCAAATTTTTATTTCAGGTCTCCCACTATTTTATCTTTATGCTGTGGCAAAGTGCCCGGGGCCTTTGGAAGAAAATGAGTTAAAATATGGAGTATTTGTTGAAAAATGTTTCAATTGGCATGTTTGTCACAAGTGTGACACTTGTAAGAATAATTATATCTAAATATTTTTTCACCTCTTGAAAGATTTATTTATTCAATTGTTGTCAATGAGATATATAGCACAGAATGCAATACATAATTACCGGGGATGTCAATATTTTATTATTTGTGTTGGGAGTTTCAGACCATTTTACTGCAGCTGTCCTTTGTGAAGGTTTTTAGCTGCTTTCAGAATGGGGAAGCCTGTCATTGCCAAAACAGTGATGAGATACAGCCAAGAAATTTGTGAGAGAGGAGTGGGGGGGGGAACACATTGAGGGTTTTTATTTATTTTTTATACATCTTTTCTATTTTTTGTTTACCTGGATCCAGGACTCGGTCATTTGCTACTGTCTGCAAATTGTCCTAAATGTCAAGGATGTCAAAATCGGAGACCCTAACATCCTAAACAAATAAGGTTTCCCTTCTGACACCCAAAGCCTCCAACAATAAAGCCATGGGCTACAGTGTAAGCGCAGAAAGCAGCAGCACTTCTACTTGGAGCGCTGTCGGCCCGTTTTTGTGGGCAGATCTAATTCTCGGTTTCCCAGCTGTGCGCTGATAAGAAGCACATGTGCTGGAGCGGGCTGAGCGGATTGTTGTTTGACCGTATGATAGAAATCCATAACAGCTGGTTATCACTGCTGTGGAGAAGGAATCGTCTGCTGAGGGCTCCGGCGGTGAATCGAATGTGATGCCGGGCTGACTTCCATCACGGGAGGAAGGAATCGTTTTTTTAAAAAAAATAAAAATTGAAATTTACCTTTGTTATCAGACAGAAGGGTTCAGCTTTTTTGTATTTTATTTAATTTACAGCTTTGGTTGTTTGGTCATGAATCCGTCGTATTCTCCTGGAAGCCTCGTTCGTTTGTTGTAAACTTGACATTTGCTCAAAAAGGTTTCTTAGGGGAAAAAAAAAAAAAAATGGAGGAGGGAAAACAGCTGCTGGCTTCACCCACCTCAACATAAGAGCATGAATATGTAAGCGTCTAGCTTATCTGGAGAATTCATAACAGTCGATAACCAAAGCTTCAACACAGATGTTGAACTTTATTCTATTGAAAGTTTACAAAACAGCCAGGTAAATTAGTGCTTTAGAGTTTTGGGGTGGCTAAGTGTGCTAACATTTTCAAAGTTAGCAATAGCGCTAAACAGAAAATAAACTCTGCTATTTGCTATAGTACATTTATATTGATAAATTTTATTATGATTTATTTAATTATATATTTATTTTATTATTATTGGATCCCTGCAACAAAATATCACTCAACATGTACATTTTAAATGTACTACTGAATGACAATGCAGTCGGCCTATGTCTGTTTTTGGCTTCATCCAGGATGCTTTTAACTCTGACCAGCTTCCTTCTCTCTGCAGAAAAAATAAATTTCCCAGCATGATGCTGCCACTCCCATTTTTTTGCTGTGGGAGCAGTGCTGGATTTCAGTACATATAACATTTTCCATATTGGCTGAAAAAGGGACATTTTAGTCTCATTTAACCACAGCGTCCTCTTTCACATATTTATGATATATATTGAGCTGAATATTAAAGAGTTTTCTTTACCTCATGCTCTAAATGTTAAGTGAAAGGAATAGGTAGAGTAGCTCGGCATGCTGTGAAAGAACCAAAGCGGCACAACTATTCTTTTAACTGCAATTCCTTCCCCGTAATTATGAAGAAACATTTGGCCATGAGTAGTTGTAAACTGTGCTGCCAAATGTTTTTCCACTGCTTAGCAAACAGGAAAAACGGTTGCCATTGTTTGGTGCGATGCTCAGGCTGCAAGGTAAAAAGTTTACCATGCCAAAGTTTACAACACAAAACAGGTTTTGTGTTGTAACATCATTTTTCTTGTTTTCGCAGCAAAACTTGTTGCTTTAAAAGTGAAAAAGACAAACTGGACAATTAGCCCTCCGTGTTGCTAACATGCTCTTGCTCTGTTTCATTCAGGACTTCAGGGAGAAGAACACTGACCACATGAGGCCCGACATTGTCGCCTTGCTGAAGAGCAGCAAGAACGCCTTCATCTGCGGCCTGATGGGGATCGACCCGGTGGCAACCTTCCGCTGGGCCGTGTTGCGGGCCTATTTCAGAGCCGTTGTGGCTTTCAGGGAGGCCGGCCGCAGACACACCCACAAAAACACAGGTGACCCACAGTCGACTATGGAGCCAGAGGAAGTTTGGTCATGAATGAGCTAGAGCTTATTAAAAAGAAAAAGGATTCATTAGTTCAACATATGAGTTATTGATAGGAATTTCTTTAGAATCCTGTACCTATGGTTTTACCAAGCTAGCAGTTTATGCATATTTTGTGTAGCTAACCTTTAAGACTTTTTAAATGTTCACATTATGTTGTTGACCTAACAAATCTGCATTTTCTTCAATAAAAATTGTTTTTTTTATTAAAATGATCCAGGACGCGCTGCTCAGAAAGCTGTTTGTATAGAGGAAAGCTACACAGAAAGCAGCCAAAACGCTTGTCAATAAACTGTACAACGTTCAAATCAAAGTGCTGTGTTTCAAAACTTGATCTTACACAACTAAATTGGAATGGGTGAGAAATACGTCTTAGGCACTGTTATCAACAAGTCATATCAAAATGGAGAGAAAACATGCTAATGTTAGCCTAGCATTTCAGAAAACTACTTCACATGAAAACAGATGTGGGTTTATTGGTGCTCTAACTGTGTTGAGTCTCATATGTTAAGAGACAAACAGTAAACCAATGTGTGTTTTCTGGACTCATTATTGTCAGTTTAGTATAAAAATAAAAGTTGACGTTTTTTGTTTTTTTGTCTTTAAGTGCACTCAAGTTTTACATGAGCAACAAACAAAACATGTTGCCATTTAGCCTAACATATGTCTTTTGTGTTTTAGGGAATGATGCAGCTGTTCCCTGTCCTGTAGTCAAAACTGTTGACAGCTTCAGCTTCATTCATCATCCGGTTCACCAGCGGAGCCTTGAGATCCTTCAGAGATGTAAAGATGAAAAATACAGTAAGTTGACAGTAAAAATGACCCCTGTTGTTTTTGCTAAACTGGGAAATAACATTTATATAAACAGCCGCATTAACTGAATGTTAATGATCTACATTAAATATATTAAACAGACTCTGTTTACAAAGCCTCTATTTTTATTTTGTTTTATCTTGGATTATTTTAAGTGAGATTTCTCACATCTCACAAGTGTAGAACAGATCCGCCTCTTCCAGTCCAAAGCTATTTACTTACAATTCAAATCCATCTTAACTAATTGTCAAGCTACACTGGAAGAACGTTGAGAAAAATAGATTTTTTTTTTTATTGCCTTCAGTCTCTCATTATTCCAGATTTTTCAACAGCAGTTAATAGGGGATGTGAATGTGAAGCCCTCTGAGTTCTGGATTCATTTACTCTCCTCGAAGCAAAGCTCGCGCCCTGTAATGCCCCCACGCACGAGTGATCGCACAAATGAGGCAAGCATTTCTTCGCCGGCGGAGGTTAATAACAAGCACAGATTTTCTGGTTATGCTCCTTCATTGGTGGGTTTAGCTGCAGTCAGAAGACGAAGCCGCGAATGCAGCTTGCTTCACTGCTTTTTTCAGCCGTGCAACACAAAATATAAGACCCAGTGTAAATCAGGAGGATAATTAGATTTAGTTGCTTGGTTTTTTTTAAATGGACCTGGCTTTTAAGCATAGTTTATTCATTTTCAACAGGCTGGTCAGGTTCATCTCAGAAACATAAATCCTAACCCGCTTCATCCACTCTATGACTAATTTAAATTGGTTCCTTGTCTTGTTGGAACCCCCATGTCAAAGTGTCAAACATCAAATCTGATAAATTCTGGAGGTAGTCCTCCAAAATCATAATTCCAGTCATTCCTCCATATGCCGCCATCATCGTGCTTCACAGTTGGTAAATAATGTTTATGTGTCAAAGTGTTTAAGAAACACTTTGACTTCTCCATAAATGCTTCTTGTCATTGTGGTGAAGTAGAAAAACCTTATCTTGTCTGGCGACTGAGCATTTCTGCCAGAAGACTTTCAAGGTTTGTCCATGTTGCTTGAAAATGTCGACGTTGGAGCAGCAGCTTCCTTCTTGGTCAGCAGCCTCTTGGTCCATGTTGATGTTTAACTGTTGTCAGTCAGACTGGTGTTCCAGCCGCTTCCAGCTCAGGGTCGTATCAAAGCCTTGGTAGGTTCTACGCAATTGCTGTACAGCCCAACTGAGTCGTTTTTATTTATCTGAAGGTGACCTTTTGAGTCGGGTTGAAACTTTGTCGTAACGGAACAATGATCCCACACACACATTAACGCTGGTTTCAGAACTGACTGACCTGGACCTAGCCTGGTCGTTGCCTTCCTATGCGCTCAGTTCTCATCTCCCTTCTCTCCATTTTTCTTTTTATATGTCTTTGAACTTGTTTGGCATTTGATCATTGCACACTGGAAGATACGGCCCAAACAAATCCTCAAAAGCCTTTCCACCTGTGATCTCTCCAAATCCAGGTATCGCTCGGAAGAATCCACGAACGCCTTTGTCGGCTCTTCAAGGCACCAACGCCCTGAACGAGAAGGCCAGCTGGTGAGTACAGAACGTTAATAATCCACTCCTGAATTATTAATAAAATATCCAGTTACTCTATCCTGTAAGCTGACTGGAAGTGGAATGATATTATTACTATTATTAGAATCAATGCCACGCCCTTACCGTGCCGCTCTCTCCCTGTAGGGATGGCTATGGCGTTGGGTGCAACGGTCGCGGCTCGCGATCGGGTTGCGTCTCGTCATCAGGAAGCCCCGCCCTGGAGGAAGAGGGCATCTTCCTGAACTCAGGCAGCAGCAAGCTCCTGGAGAGAGCTCAGGGCATCCTACTGTGAGTCAAAACCAGGGCGCATCCTTCAAAAATCTTACATTTATTCATCTAGAATTAAGACCTTAAAATGTCTGAAATTCATTAAAAAAATTAAGTCAGCCTTCAGTACGTTAAATTTTGTTGTCAGGCAAAAGTTTGAATCACCTGTCGTGGGGGTGGGCGATATGGACTTTTTAATCACAATATTTTATGGTACTGTTGTGATATCCATAAAAATGACAATAAGAGCAATTTATTACTTGTTTCTTTGGGTATGATTGTGACTGCGTAATACAGCAATCATAGCCCCACATACAGAAATTCTGCTGTTGAAAAACATTAACATTTACAATATGTTTCTATAGAACACCAGTCTCATAAAGAAGTGTGATTTATAAATAAACTGCATGCGGTAGCTGTATTTGATCTTTTCAATCTTGTAGATATTTATTGATAATCTCAGTGAACAAACTGTGGAGAAAACAGAAAACTAACAATCCCGATGATATGAGGACATCATTAAACATCATTAATTGGAATTTATGTTGACAGCGATAAATCAAAATTTGAGTCAAGATGACAAATTTATCACGATAAATGATGAACAATACAATAAACGCCCACCCCTGATCCGCAAACTTCGACTTCATTGCATTCTGTGACTCAACGCGGTTGCGGCTAGCTAACTAGTTGTTGATTAACCCTTGCTAGCTAGCATGTCTCACTCCATCATGGGAAAATGTAACTGCATCGCCATTGGCTGCACAACATTCGTCTCACTTCTGTGACCAACCCAGACGATGCTAGGTGCATTTTGTGCAAAGTAGCTTGGCTCGACTGCTATGTAAAATATCTAATTTCCTTTTGTGCATTTCTGTCAGGTCTTACATTTTATTCCTAATTGTCTTAAAAAGCCTCCAATTTGAGTCTGAACCAGCAGAAACACTGAAATCACAGGATTGCTCCTACATAAACATCATCTACTAGTTTGTTTGTGCTAATTAAAGCTCTGCCTCTCTTATTTAGGAGAAACAAAAACTGCAAAAGTAAACCAAGCCTTCCCAAGGTAAGAGACTGACATGACGGCTGGGATCTGTTAGCAGTGTTTGACGAAGCTTCATGTGGTTCCTGTCTCTGTGTGTGCAGCACTTGTTGGACGTGAAGTCTCTGCGCTATCTGAGCAGCGTGACGCTCCATGACCGCA
Organism: Xiphophorus couchianus; assembly: GCF_001444195.1. NCBI lineage: Eukaryota > Metazoa > Chordata > Actinopteri > Cyprinodontiformes > Poeciliidae > Xiphophorus > Xiphophorus couchianus. The sequence goes on from NC_040229.1 coordinate 26,957,624, forward strand.
TCACCAAGTCTCTGCTCCACCTGCACAAGAAGAAGAAGCCGCCCAGCATCAGCGCTCAGTTCCAGGTCAGTGCTGCTGCTTCCCCCTGCTGGGAGTACTGGTGCACTGCACCACACGGGCCAAGAGCTCTGACTACAGCCATGCAGTCATGCAAGACTGATGATGAAGCTTTTAAACAAACCTGAGAGATGAAAGACGTGGATTCAATGGATAAATGATGGAATGATTAATCAATCAATCACATTGATCAATGTATAAACTGATGAATGGAGGCACAGATGGATGAACAAATAAAAAAACAGAGGGATGGACGAATGGATGGATGAACAGATTTGTGAATGAATAAACAAACAAATGGATGGTGGACTGATGGACAGATGGATGAGTGGATGGATGGACAGATTTGTGGATAAATAAGCAAACAGATGGATGGTGGACTGATGAATAAACAAATAAATGGATGAGCAGATTGTTGGACAGATGGATGGATGTTGACCTCTGTGTGTTTGCGTCGTCAGGCGTCCCTCACCAAGCTGATGGAGACTCTGGACCAATCAGAGCCGTACTTCGTCAAGTGCATCCGCTCCAATGCAGAGAAGGTATTTCCTGCAGCTCACTCAACATCTACGCACTCACCATGTTTCCTTCACACCAAACTTTTCTGCTCCTCGTCTGCCTCAGCTGCCGCTGCGCTTCAACGACAGCCTGGTGCTCAGGCAGCTGCGCTACACCGGAATGCTGGAGACGGTACGGATCCGCCAGTCGGGATACAGCATCAAGCACACCTTCCAGGTAACCCTGTCCCGCCATCATTCTGAACATGCTACACTGTTAGCAGTCACTTTTCAGATCTCTCAACTGTCTGTCGCCGTTCAGGAGTTCGTTCGCCATTTTCATGTGCTGCTGCCTCGAGGAACGAGCCCCACCAAGTCCGGGATCCGAGAGTTCTTCAGACGGATCCACCTGCCTCCCGCCGGGTACCAAGTGGGCCACACAATGGTGCGTCTCCTGGAAGTCGGGTTTCCGTCTTCTCTCTCTCGTTTCTGCCTGATTGTAACATTTTATTTTATTTTTTTACTCTGCCAGGTGTTCCTGCGCGAGGCGGAGCGACAGCGTCTGCAGACCCTCCTTCACCAGGAAGTGCTGAGGCGAATCGTCATGCTGCAGCGTCGCTTCAGAGCCGTCCTGGAGAGGAGACACTTTGTCAGCATGAGGCGAGCAGCGCGCGTCATCCAGGTGAGAAGAAGAGAGAGGGATGTTTGGGTTCCTCTCTCTTCTCATGGTTTTCATTTCCTGGCTATTCTCTACTTAGTGTTGTTTTTGGTCAAGACCTTTCAAGCCAACAAAGACTGTTCTCGAGAAATCCTCTGGATGGTCATTCATTGTTATTAATTTCAGAAAATAAAAGGAGCAGTCCCTGCTGTAATATGTAGAATACTATCACAAGACTATTAAGAACACTAATAAATGACATCATATAAATGTGAATTGAAACCATTTTTATTTTTAGTTCATTTGAATTGTTTTTATCTGAAAAGTTTTGAAAATGTACCTTTAAAACTCAGAATTTTATGTTGGAAGAAGTGAACAAACCCGGTTCTATCCTTTGTCTCTCCATTATTAACCTACCCCTGCTTTTCCGTCTCCATGGCGATCTCCAGCGATGGTGGCGTTCGTGGCTCCTCAGTCAATCTGGCGTGGACTCGAGCTTTGAGGAGGCGGCAGTGGTGTGTCTGCAGTCAGCGTGGCGCGGATACAGGGAGCGCAGGCAGTTCCTGCAGCAGCGGGCATCCGCCGTCACCATACAGCGCAGCTGGAGGAGCTGCCGCCGGCGCCACTGCACCCAGGCGGCCGTAGTCATCCAGACGGCCTGGAGGCAGGTCAGGGAGAGGAACCGGTTCTGTAGGGCGCGCAGCTCCGTGACGCAGCTGCAGGCCGTCGGCCGGGGATACCTGGCTCGAGTCAGGTGGGTGGAGATTTGGATGTCTTTAAGATGATCTGGTATTTCTATTTCTAATTTCTAAATTACAATAAACTAGTTAGAATAAAAAAATTTAGAACTTGCCACACTAGTTCAACTGTTTTTATGCATTTCTCAATTTTAAACGGGGTTCAGAAAATGTACCCCATTGTACACCGAGCACTAATGCTTGGTGTACAAACCACATTTTTAATAGCATTTCACAAGTTTAAAGCATAATTGAAATGTATTGAAGTAAGTTCCAAATGTTTCAGCAAGACCCCAAACTTTACATGAAATTCACTCGAATGATCAGTGAATGTCAGCTCCGACAATAACTCTTAATAATCAGTTGAGCAACTGAATGTTAAAGAAAGACATCTTTCTTGCTAGATCCATTTAAAAAGTTTTACTTGCTGCCCCCACATGGCCAAGAACAGTATTGTTTGACTTAAGGTTTCTGTCTTCTGAAAGCTCTTGAGAGAGATGTTTCTGATGCTTAGCTTCAAACCACCTCCAGGTTTAAACTCCTAAGGGAGCAAAGTGAAAGGCTCAGCAGACGGCCGAGGCCTGACACAGGGACGGATGTGGGGAACCTGGAGGACTTGGTCCCATCAGGACTGGACGTTTCTGTTAGCGCAGACTCTTCCGAGGAACTTGATCCCACCAAGACGGACCGAGATGATGACTCGGAGCGATCCAGGAGCACGGACGAGATGAGCCACAAGAGCCGGTCGAAGCGGGAGAGCAGGCGCATGAGAGAACTGGAGCAGGCCCAGTTCAGCTTGGAGCTCCTCAAAGTCCGAACCACCAGCATTGGGGGTTCTCTCCTAGAAGACGCCACCGCTGACAGCAGCCTCGCTCAGACGGATGACCGTCATCAAAGACTCTCGCCACAGGGATCCCTGGCTAGTCACGGCAGTTTTGAGATGCTCAGCGTGGACGAAATGGAGACGGAAGGAAGACCTCTGGAAATTCTCCGAGATTCAAACCACAATGAGAAACCAGTGAAGGAGCTGAGGCCAGAGGGACCAAGGGCGACGTTTTACATCCCTTCGGACCAGAGTCCAGTTAATAAACCCAACCTGGGAAGTCCTTCGAGATCCGTCAAAGATAGAAAGGAGTCGGTTTCCCGAAGGCCTGTGGTGGTGTTGATCAGCATGCAGAAAGAGAGTCCTGTGGAGGAGGGGGAGCTGCTGGCAGCTCACACCCTAGAAGGGGCTTCTCAAACGGGACCCTTTGACTCCTCTACAGCACCCAGTGAAGGTGTAGGTGCACCCACACACAAGGAGCAACCCACTGAAGTCTTCCCCCACGCGAAGAGAGATGTAGCTGGGGCAGAGAAGCCCTCAAAGCTTCCAACTCAAGCACTACGAGAAGAGAACCCAGAGGAACCAGCACTTTGTCCCCCAAAGGTGGACGTCCAGATCGGCCAAAAGTCCAGTGTGTCCACTGTTCTTCCAGGTAAGCAGGAAAGGAAGACAGTCCGTCCTGCACAGGAGGCTCCCAGCCCGATACTGGACACCAAACCGCCAAAAGCCCAGAAGAAGAGCTCCGCTCAGACTGTGATCGTGAACATGGTGGAGAAACCGTCCAGCACTGTGTTCTCCCCACCCAGACGCAAGCTGCCTTTCTCCAAGTGAGTAAAAGTTGAGCACCGAACACACACCACCTGCTGACACCGTCTCCTTAAACTTTCTGACAGTTAGTTACATTACAGCCGCGAACTTCAATGCGACTGTGTAAGGATTGGATGTGAAGTAGTATGTATTTGGGAGGTTTAAGAAAAGTCCATGTGTTTTATAGAAATTTTACAAGATTGTGAAATGCGACACGCTTAGTTGTGGTACCAGCTAAGTGTTGCGACACTAATCCTAAATATTAGTTCTGCTTGCGTTAAAGCACTATGGTGTTCAGCAGAATCTAATGCTAAGTCCTAATTTCAGCCATCGTGAGACCTACCATGTTCAATGATAATATTATACTCTCTACATGGTCAAATTTGTTCCTGCGCATTACTTGTGCTTTAGGAAATGATTCTTTGGTTCAGACCTTCCACTCATGGTTTCAGTTTTATGGCTGTTGAGTATTGCTAACCGTGTTTCTAATATTGCCTTATTTACCACAGCAGGGCTTCAGAACTGAAACAAAAGCGAGAGAGAGGAGATGAGGAGAGGAAAAGGAACTGATACGTAGGCAGACTTCACCCCCTTCAAAATAAGAGATGAATATAAATGCCTAACTACTTGAAGAGTACATAACCAAGCTTCAACATACATGTCAAACTTTATTCAACTGAAAATTTACAAAGCAAACAAGTAAACTAGCGCTTGGGAATTTCATTTAGGGGAAGATAAACGTTTTTAAAGTTAGAAATCACATTAAATTGCTAAATGCAAAATTAGCTCTGCTTTTAGTGGATAATGCTGTGGCTGCCACTATAAAAAACAACAACAATAAGATTCATTGAATTCATGGTATAATATAGCAAAATGTTCAATGGGTGGGGACATTATTCTGATTTATATCGGAAATGTAACTGAATAATCACAAAACACTCGTGTAAGAGCATTAGATCTAGGATGTTAAAGTGAGAACTGTGCTCTATGCTGGATTCAAAAGTAACATTTTGAAATGTTGGAAGAAGAAATTTCTTCCCAGGTTTATATGTTTTTTCCACTCTCGCTAAGGCCTGGCTAATAAAACAAGCCAACATGTCTGGCAGTGATCGAAGGAACAACACTGGAGTCTTTGTGTCCAACCTCCTGAAACGTGTCTGTTGTTGCAGGTCGGATAAGGATTTGGTGAACCAGGAGAGATCTCTCTCTCTTTCTATGCACAGAGACAACTCTAAATCTGCTGGATCCAGAAACAGAGAGGTGAGAAACGTCAACATGCAACTTCCTCAACGTACCACCTGCATGCGCGCAGTTCAGTTTGTGTTTTCACCTCATAAAAGGAATATATGTCCAGTCATCAGCTGCATTACACAAGTACAGCTATATAGAGTGTTGATCTTGTTGCTGTGGTTACCTGGTAGCAGGTGAGCCGCCCCGGCCCCAAAAAGAAAGCCCGAATGTCCCGGACGCGCTCCGACTTCCTGACCCGCTGTAACTCGGAGGGGGCCACCCAGTCGGACGACGACGACGAATACTACATCCCCGCACACTCCTGCACGCTGCCCCTCTCCCTGTCTCCCTCACGAGCCCACCCCAACACCGACTGTCACAGTGACTCCGAGATGGTAAAAATACCAGATCTCCAGGGGTCCCTGGACCGCCAAACGAACTTCCTGTCCACTTTGCTCCCCCTCACCCCGCCTTCTTCCACCCTTTTTCTTTTCCTCGGGTGGATCTGATCACACACGGCGACGGGGGCGGAGCTCATTTAACAATGCTAACCCCACTTTCACCACCACCTTCAGCACAAAACAGCTGTTTCTGCACTAGTCTGAACATAATTCACGTATATTTCCGCTCACCAGCGAAGGTGAAGAAGTCTATCGCCTTCTGCAGCGCATGGTCTTGCACATACCTGGAGAGCCAGGTTGTCTCCAGACATCACTGCCTTCCTCATCTTTCACCTCTTCTACTTCTTTAGAGGGATACACCAACAGTAGGGGTGTTACACACCGTGGTGAAATGATCTGGATGTAAATTTGTTTTCTTCCTGTTTGTTTCTTAGTTCATATTGGTAAATGAAGGAAAATAAAGTAACACGTTACATTAACAAAGGTTCTCTATCTGTTTTGGAAAAATTGTTGGAAAGAACTAAAAATGTCAGAGTTACCTGATCTCTGGGGGTCCCTTGGCTTCCAAAAGAGGCCAATTAGGAACACTCTGCCGGAGTTAGAAGATCGTGTGACAGATCGTAATGAAACACGTTGTCCTCTCAAATTGTGACTTGCTGCGATGGATCTGTCCTGACGGCACATCAGCATGCGTCACATGTCCTACTGCATGCCACACACATCTCCTGCATGCTGATAACTGAGAGAAAACTTCAAACAAAGCGACGTCTCACTGATAAATTCATCTCCTAACCCAATATTAGCCAAGCGTTGGCTTCCGGTTCTGTCAGTGCCTCTGTTAGCACATTACTGTTGATGTCTTCTACTAATAGATGCAACTTTTCTCATGGTATAACCACAAACTCTAAGATATTTCATTGAGATTTCATGTGATAGACCAACACAAAGCAGTGTGTTACTGTGAAGTGGGAATAAAATTTTTAAAGATGTGATGGGTATGTATTCAGGCCCCTTCACTCTGACACCCCAAAAATCTAGTGCAACCAAGAAGATAAATCTGTCATTGTACCAACGTACAATGTGTGGTAGTACAACAAAATTGTTCTGTTGACTCACGTAACAGAGGAATACAGTGACCAAAACACATAGGCACGTAATAAATTAGAGTGCCTCAATAGTTAAATCTAAAAAAAACCACAAAACTGTTTTTTACCGAAGATTTATCTCATTTTCTGTATCTGCCACCAGAGGGCAGCAGCTCAAGCATTACACCCAGAAGTGTCTTGGGTATGAACAGTGTAACTCCTGAACAGATTACAGTTTATCACAGTACCAGCATATTTAACTAAGAACTGTGAGACATGTTAACAGGTAAAGGCTAAACAATACAAAAGTAACAAATTTGCTCCAGAAAAACGATTATCATTTGTGCTTATGGGCACCAAGATGGGCAGCAACAGTTCTGCTGATCAGTCAGACTTTCACCAAATAAAGTCAACCATCACTTTGGTCTTATAGGTGATAATGACAGTGTTTGATCCCAGCCCAACCATGGTGGGTTCGTCTGTAAACTGGACGACGGCGTTGTCAAGATGGCTGCTTTACCCGGTTATAGGTGTGCAGAAGTCACTTAATCAGTTAATAGTTTAATTTAAGTATAAATCTAGCTTTGATGGGCCAACACTTGGTGATGCAACTGTTTAAGACCTTGTTAATTCCACTCTGAATGAAAAAAACTATAAACATAGGGGTTGGTTGAGGAGGATCCTGCTTTATTACAATCAAGCAATAACAGAAAACCCTGTAGTCCATCCATCCATCCATCCATCCATCCATCCATCTTCTTCCGCTTATCTGTGGTCGGACAACCCTGTAGTGCCTAGCTCAAAAGTTTATTTAACAGAATCCACATGGCTAGTGAGCTAAAGTACTAGCTCACTAGCTAGTAGGATTTTTCAACAGGAATAGGAAAGCTGGACGGAATTGATAGAAGATGGGTGGAGCTAAATACACATCTACTTCATGATTACGCACTACTTTATGTTGGGTCTTATTATTTCAAACAATCCTAATATGATTCACTTTTTCCTTGGGATTGATGCGGCAAAAGAAACACGTTCCTGGAGAGTCTCTGTAAACTTCTACAGCATCCTGGACAAATCTGACGCCTTCCAGGGCGACTGAGGGAAAGTTTGTTGTGTTTTCTGACATCTTTTTTTCTGCCTTGCAGTCTCATAAAGAGCAGAAGAAGATCCATAAGACCATGTCATCAGGAGACCTGGGCAAAGTGGAAATCCTCAGGAAATCTTCCAGTCAGGATGGAAGGTAGGATTTATAGTTTTTTTCAATTACATATTCAAAAAAACAAGCCTCTCAACATGAGTTTTTCACTTTTTGTCATGGATATCTGACATCAATTTCAGCAGAATGAGAGGTAAGATGCGTTTCTGGAGCAAGACGAAACACAGCGAGAAAAAACTGTCGAGGGAGAAGCAAACCAGCAGGAGTGAGGCTGGTGAGACGCATGGTAACAACAGGAAAAAATACACAATTTATATACACACACACACACACACAGTAAATCTTAAGATCACTGGTGGTGAATTTCCATGATTTTTGCTCTGCTAGAAAGGGCATCTCCTCCGCGGAGTCCAGACTTGGAAGTGGTTCCTTCGCGGGAGACCCGGGATACTAAGGAGAACAAGGAGCCCTCTCCAAAGATGAAGCGGCGCCGCAGCTTAAAGATCAGCAGCATCGCCGTGGAACCGGCCCAGTGGCAGAACGACTCGCTGCACATCCTCACCTCGGCCCACGACTACCGCACCATGAACGAATTTCTCATGAAGAAGGTCAGTACTGATTATCCTGTCATGCACTTTACACAAACAGCTGAGCTTATTGAAATCTAGCAAGCCTAGCACCCAGTGGCGCTACCTAAAAGCTTAGCAAAGCGCTAGTCATCAACATTAGTTCCGCTAGCGCTAAAGCACTACACCAAAACAATATTTAGCAGAAGTAACGATAATGTGCTAATTTCAAATCAAGTGATATCTTTCTTTGAAACTCTCAGGCTCCGGCTTGTTTTTGATCAAATATTTTACATGTCCTCTGATGCCCTTAGATATTGTATTCATGTTTGTATCTTGGAAAAATCTCTGAAAAATAACTTGGTGAAAGCTAAGTTCTCTAAATATCTTCAAAGTTAGCAAAAGCGATAAATGATCAAATTAGCTCGGCTGTTAGTGAGTTAGCGGTAGTGTGCCCTCTAGCACCAATCAGAACTTTTTGCCAATTTTCAACCTCAATTTTTTCACACTTTGATTTATGGTCATTGGAGCCCAGATTGTAACACATACAATGTGATTAATTAAATAGGTGTTGTGAAGGTTTAACAACAAATAGCCATGTTGTCATATTAATAAATCCCTCAAAATATTCTTGAGTCAAACAAGTTTGTTTCCACAGATTGCTGACTTGGACTCAGAAGATAGTAAAAAGGACACTATGGTAGATGTTGTCTTCAAGAAAGCACTGAAGGAGTTCAGGATCAACATCTTCAACTCATACTCCACCGCTCTTGCTGTACGTCTTCACCTTTTGTATTTATCATCCAATTCTACAATTGTTGACTTGCTACATGTAGCATTGAACATGTTTAAAAGTAATACTAGGTTTCTTTTCCTGAATCTCTTTTTTTATTATTTTTTTGTTCCTATCAGATGGATGACGGGAGGAGTATCCGCTACAAGGACCTGCACGCGCTGTTCGAGCACATCCTGGAGAAGACCATGCGTCTGGAGCAGAGGGACTGGAGTGAGTCGCCGGTGAAGGTGTGGGTCAACACCTTCAAGGTTTTCCTGGACGAATTCATGACCGAGTACAAACCCATGGAGGGAACCATCGGCAGGGTATGAAAGACGAAAACCAGACGGTTAACATCCTTTCACGCTAGTTGGACTTCAGTTTTCAGACAAGTTATGTCTGTAATTTGAGAATTTAATGTTACGTTTGGTGAACTAATGCTGTGCTTAAAGTTTAGTAAATGTATAAAATGCACAAGGTAACTTATTTTTCTCTGTTTCCTGTTAGACTCTAAAGCGTGAACGCAAAAAATCCAGGAAGAAGGAAACTGACATTGTAAGTTTAAAATATTCCCAGATACACAGATCCTTCCTTCCTATACTCATCAGGATCTACAGTAACAGTCTGAAGAAAATTGGATAGTATGAGTTACGACAACATTTAATTTTCCTTTGGGTTTAATGAAGTATTTTTACATTTGAATTTTGAAAACAAATGTGTACTACAACATTCAAAATTTTATTTGCAAACAATGTTAAAACAATACAACTTTTCCTCCCACTTCACATTTTTGCATCACTTTATGTTGTTCCGTTTCATAGTAAAACACTGAAGTTTCTAATGTCAACACATCTATTAAAGCTAGCTAGAAAGAGAAATGTATCTAAAAAGATAAATAAAAAGCTAGCTAGAAAGTTAACTAGAAACCTTCTAGTTAATTAGCTAACTAGCTTTGTAGTTAGCCAGCTGGCTAGTTAAATTTCTAGCTAATTAGAAAGCTAGCTTTCTAGTTATCTTTCTAGCTAGCTATTCTGTCAATATCAAGCTAATCCTCAAAAACGTTCTTTGTGTGATCTGACTAATGGGTCTGCTGCCCCCTGCAGGTGGAAGAGCACAATGGGCACATCTTTAAGTCCACTCAGTACAGCATCCCCACCTACTGCGAGTACTGCTCCTCCCTGATCTGGATGATGGACCGAGCCTGCGTTTGCAAATGTAAGGATGCAAACCTTTCGAAAATGTCATATGGAAAACATGATCAATTGACCCAAAGATGATATTAAGTTAAAGAACAAAGATACAGAATGCACAACTACAGACTACAGTCTTTCCCAGACTTTCCCATCATTGTGTGTAGCTTGTGTTTCCACCACTCCAACACACTCTCTGTGCACACTGTTTCCCACTAAACCAACACACTTTCCATATGTGTGCCTGAGTGTCGGCAAAATTTGATTACACCTCCCTCTCCCTTCATAAATCCATCTTCTATCTAGTTAGAAAGCTTTCTTCTCAGCGGCGCTGAGAGAGCCACCTCTCCGGCTGCCTCGACTCTTCACCCCATTCTTAGTTTGTTTTTCTTTTTCTTTTTTTGGTTGGGCTGGAGTTGTTGCTGCGTTGATAGCATTTTTTGTTTTCGGTCTACAGTGTGCCGCTACGCCTGCCACAGGAAGTGCTGCTCCAAGATGACCACCAAGTGCAGTAAAAAGGTACGTTTGATCCAGATTTTTTATTTTTTATGTTTTTTCAGATGCTGCGGTGTTCGATCGACTGTTTCTTTAAGAATAAAGGATGGAAAATATTTCAGTCAAAGCATGATGATATAGTTTATCTTCTAGCTCCATGGAGGCAAATTAAAAAACGAGATGCTGATAGATATTTTCCTCTTTCATCCAGTTTTAGAGTATGTTACAACCAGGAAGTCACTTCTAATTTCAGAACTTGAAAGAAATTCTACATTTGCAAAGAAAAAATTCATAAAATATTCATACTCGTTAAAGATATCACTTTTTGTCACATTATAATGACAAACCTCACCATGGTTTAAAGGGAAGGTAGTGCATATTTGTGTAGTACAAGTAAAATGATGTAAATAAATACAAATCCATCTAAATGCTCTGAAAAATCACATTTTGCTGCAATGCACTTCCAAATCAAGAGATGGAAAGTTTTACTGGAAAATGAGAATCAGTGAATATCATTTTTGAAGTGTTACTGTTCTTAATTGGATTTAAGTCTGAATATTGAATTGTAACAAAAATAGTTTGATCTACACCATTTTAGTCTTTGTCTTGGTCGCTGGTTTTTATTAGCCTATTTTTGTCCCAGGACTTCCTGTGCTTAGCTTTTTCTTATGTACCAGGACTTCGACGTGTAATTTTTAATTAATTACATGGATTTTAATGTAATTAAAATCTTTTAACATTTAAAGACCTGGAACCTTTGTATTGTGTTGCTGGTACACCCACAAATCTGACGCACAAGCGACATCCATAACAACAACAATGGACAACAAACCCTCTTCTCTTGGCCCACTCAGGGTTTATTTTTGCTTCAAAAAACGATCTGATTGTTCGCTAGAAAAAACTACTGTTCAAGTTGTGCTAAAACCAGTTAGCCTGACAGTGAAGCTAAAATAGCATCTCAGTGCTAAACATTTTGCATCAGCACAGACGTCCCAAACGCTAATGTTAGCATCCACATTTCTAAAGAGGTTCCTTGAATGATCAGGCGTTCCTGAAACATTTTAAAACTGAATGGGTAGAATAGCACTTTGCACCAATTTGATGGTTAAATAACAGATTAAAAACAATAAATATATTTGCTGTTGAGCCCATAGTGTCTAGTTATTCAAAGATTTAGCAGCAAGAAGGGTTTTTGAATTGAAAATTTTGCTTATTTTGTCAGCTAAAATGTGATTAGCTGCAGATGTTTAACCCATTGAGAAGCTGTTTTATAACCTGAATCTGCGACTTAAACCCTGACCTGTCTGTCTGCTGTGTTTCTTGGTCTTGACGATGCAAACCCTCGAAGCCTTCCCAGAACAGCTGCTTTCATACTAAGATTGGGTTTCGCCCAGATGGACTCGATTTACAAATTAGGAGACTTCACTATAAAAAAAAATGTCTGCACTGGATATTACATTTAGTTGCATTAAGATGTTTGAACACTTTCAGATTTTAGCTGGAAAAAACAAACTAAAGGAATGAATCATTTTATTTCTGTTTCTGAGTGATGCACTGTCTGAACTCTGAAATATAAAGTACTGGCCTGCATAAACCTGCCTATTTAGACTCTTTCTGTAATGTAACAAAAACCCACGCAGTACGAAACTAAATATGTCTCCTACTTTCAGGGATCGTTGCTGTAAACAAGCGAAATGGCCCAACCCTGATTCACACATGTTCTGGTTTGGCTGCCATTTTTATCCTGCTTATTTGTTTGTGTGTGTGTGTGTGTGTGTGTGTGCGTGTAGTACGACCCAGAGCTGTCGTCTCGTCAGTTTGGGGTGGAGTTGTCTCGTCTGACCAGTGATGAGCGTGCCGTTCCCCAGCTGGTGGAGAAACTCATCAACTACATCGAGATGCACGGCCTCTACACTGAGGGAATCTACAGGAAGTCGGGCTCCACCAATAAGATCAAAGAACTCCGGCAGGGCCTGGACACAGGTGAGAGCGTTGCCATGTTCTCAGCTGAGAGAATGTCGATGACATCCAGCTCTCTGTTGAAGTTTTCCATGTCTTCTCAACACCTCATCGATATTCACAACACTGATTATTACTTACATTTTTACTAGTTTTTAGATGTGCGGTATAAAAGCCCATCTAGGGACAAGTGCTGCGAATTAGCTGTTGCTGTAAGCACTGTGACGCAAACATGGGACTGCTGTTCTGTTCAGTTTGTATCAATGTGTGTCTGTCCCGATCCAAATGAACTTAAATTAAATTAAAATGGATAATTTAGTCTTCATCCTGCAGCTACAACCTCCACACCGAAGAGTGTTGTCAGAAAAAGGATCAGATTTTTAGATTTTAAGATCCCCAATCACAGTCAATAAAACAGAAAATCCATAAATAATAGTCATCTGTGGATTTCTTTTTTTTCTCCCCTCTAGGGGGTCTTTTGTGGGCTCTAGTGTCCCTTATATGAAAGTAGGCTGACAGGAAAGGAGAGGGGGGAAGACATACGGCAGATATCGCCGGGTCCGGGAATTGAACCCGCGACAGCCGTGTCAAGGACTCAAGGCCCCCAAACATGTGTTGCGCTAACCCCTACGCCACCACAGCATGCCCGTCATCTGTGGATTTCTAATACAAAACTAATCCTGCCTTTCTGCTCCCAGTCTTTTCTGACTGAATAGCTACGATTACAAAGGTCTTCCATGTTTGCTAGCTAATCTGCTAGTTATTCCTCACGCTCAGTGGGAGTTCATGCAACCAAACTTCTCCTGTTGCTCCAGATGTGAGCAGCGTCATTCTGGACGACTACAACATCCATGTCATTGCCAGCGTTCTCAAACAGTGGCTCCGCGACCTGCCCAGCCCCCTCATGACCTTTGAACTGTATGAAGAGTTTCTCAGAGCCATGGGTAAGCTTTTTAGCGCTTTATTTTCTGCATAAAGGCTCCACCTGTAGCCGTCGGTTTACCTTTATGATGCTTCAATAGGTGATGGCGTTCAGACAGACTGGGAAGATCTGGATTTTATTAAAGTTTTTTGAGTCTGGATACTTATGGAAAACCGTTCATATGCTCAGAATTCATTTCCTGTTCTGTAACCATCCATCCATCCATCCATTGTGAATCAATGCATCCATCAATCTGTCAGCCTTCACATCTCCTTTCATCTATCTTTCTATCTTACAGTCTGTCTGTCCATCCAGAACTATAGAAATATGTGCCACAAATTCCTCCATGTTTTTGTGTTCATTCCTCCATGTTGACTGAAAAAGACTGGAACCTCTGGAAACCTGAAGCTGAAAAACTGGAGTTTTGACATAACGTGATGTGTAGGAAGCTGGTTTGAGCTCCTGATGTTGGCTTTGTGTTTCCAGGCCAACCGGACAAGCGGGAGGTGATCCAAGGCGTGTACTCTGTCATCGACCAGCTCAGCCGGACACACCTCAGCACCCTGGAGCGCCTCATCTTCCACCTGGTCAGGTAGGGGATGAGACCCAAAAACGACACGGTTCAGTTCTTTGTGTTTGTTCAGTGCTGTATTCCTGAAGTCTGAATTGCACTTTCAGCGTGTGTTTTTACTGTGTTGTGCTGCAGGATTTCCCTGCAGGAGGAGACCAACAGGATGTCCGTCAACGCTCTCGCCATCGTCTTTGCTCCCTGCATCCTCCGTTGTCCGGACACCATTGACCCGCTGCAGAGTGTCCAGGACATCAGCAAAACCACAGCGTACGTCTCGCTCTGGCTCCAAAGTCCTCTGGATTCACAAACACCTGCAAGGGTCTTTCAGCTGACTTGCATGAAAGCTGTTCCTGTTTTTCCCACATGGATTATTACTCAAAACTAACTTTTCAACATTGGCTTCTAAATAATAATTTTAAAAAACAACTTTGCCTCTCAAATAAGCTCTAAAGGTGCAGGAAGTCTACTAGGATTGGAACTTTGTTCCATCTGTGTTGTTTATCTTGTTTACTGGTAGTGCAAATGACTTTCTGTCCATTTTCATTTTTCCCCTTTCTCTTCTGCTCCACCACTTTGACCTCGGTTTCTATCCGAATGAATCGGATCTTCATTGTTTTCTTCCGTCTGCAGGTGTGTGGAGCTGATCATCAACGAGCAGATGAGCAAGTACAAAGCTCGTCTGAAGGACATCAGCAGTCTGGAGTTTGCAGAGAGCAAAGCCAAGAGCAGGCTGACCCACATCAGGAGGTCCCTGGTAAGACTGGCCTCATGAGTTTCAGACCTGTTGAGATCAATATTGCAGTGTAGATGACCACCATGAGGCGTCATGTTTGCCGTTTCTGGACCTGTCCTCCCCACTCATCATTTAAGCAGAAGCAGTGTTTTGCTCAATGAGCAGCTGGCATGGTTTCCAACTCAGCCATGGCAGGAGTTCATTTACATCTTCATCCAAACTGTTTAAAAAAAAAAAAAACATTTTTAAACACGTGTGTAAATATGTCTTTATATGTAGACAAATGATACCCATCTTAAGATCTAACAACCCCAAAGAAGAAAATAAACATGTTGGAAGGAAGTGCTAACCTGTGAGGAGCATATTGTGGGATTGGAGTCCCTTGTAAAGTCTTCACCACAATTTGAACTTTTTCAACACAATCTGATGAAAAATTGTGAAACTGAAGGAAAAGGATATTTGTTGGGAAGTGACAAATTGTGAAAAGGTTCAAGGGTTATGACTATTTTACTTTCACATCAAGACAAATTCCTAATCAGTAAACGGTTGATCTTTCTTTCTGCCTAGTTTAGATTTTAGTTGACGTAGGCCCTCTCTTCCTCCGCACCACACATCACTCCATATGCTGACACTGTCACTTCTCAAAGCACTCATCCGGGGTTCGACACCTGACCTTGAGACCTTTCCTGCACATATTACCCTCTTCTCTCCCTGCCCAATTCCTGACTATTGTCATTAGTGCCACTAAAATAATAGATGTATGATTTTAAGAAAATCTTCTATCCAATGGACCTACAAGGTAAAAAGTAGTAGAAACGACCTCTCAATGTTTGATGAATTGAATTAATTTCATGTGCTCCTAAAGCAACGAGTTGGGTTTTTATTGATCTCTCAAACATTATTGGGGAAAATGAGACCTGCAGATCAGGAGATTTTTGAGCTGAATGATTACGCCATTAGATATATATATATATATATATATATATATATATATATATATATATATATATATATATATATATATATATATAAACCTTCTAATTTCAGATAAACCTAAAGTCTACCTTTCTTCTTACCCTTTAATTGACCAAAGCCATTCTGATGTGACTACCATCAGCGATCCCTAACCCTGATCTGTCCTCCTTCCTTCCTCCATCTCCCCATCCCTCCCCCTCCAGAAACCTGTACTAATTGCTGTTAGGTTTATGAGCATTACCCGCTCTACCACCCCGGTATGTATGCCCCGCCCACATCATGTGCCTGCCCACCACTAGTCCTGTCCTGTCAGTCTATTCGCTCCCATACTGTCTGTTGATGTCCATTGACAGCTGTTCTCTGTTAAGTGGCTGATTTTTTTTTTTTTTTTTTTTGTCTGTTTAGATATTTTTGCTCCTTGTGTTTAGGTTGACAGGTGGTACGCTGCAGCCCTAAAATAATAGTCTAAAATAATATGAATGAATGACATTAAACAATGTTACTTAACACTGACCTAATATGAAGCCGTCCCAATGGTCATTCAAACTCGTGTTTGTTGACATAAAAGCCGAAAACTCAAAGTTGGAGTAGGCATATTAAACCAGTGGACTTGAGAAGACCTGAATGAAAACATGTTGAAAGGTCCAAGATCCACAGGTTAATGAGATCTTTTACACTAGATCCACCCAGGTTTTTGTTGCCAAATATCTCAATCTTAGACGCATCTAATCAAAAGCCTATGACTCCTGGTAAAGATCTAGCATAGCTTGGCTCTTAGCATGGTGGCAAGGTTGACATTGTTGTCGAGTGTAGAGAGCAGTTGCCAAAAGAAACAGTTCTCTGTGTTTTGTCATACAAACGGACATTTGTGGATTACTGAATAGAAGTTAAAAGAAAGCCAACAAAATGCATCAGTAAATTGATTCAAAGGAATTGCCATGGCTACCAATAATTACACACTAATAATTTCACAGGTACAATTACTCAAGACGTACTCAAAGTCAAGTCAAAGATTGAATTTTTCTTCACCATTAAAGATGACATGCAATCTCCCATACTTTACCCAAAGACAAACAGTCAATGTGTGGTCACGGGATTGCGGGACGCTCGTCTTCACAAACACCTTTCACACACGTTGCATTCCACTTGAGCGACACCCATCCAGCTTTAGCATTCTACAGATCCCTGAGTATTTAGGTGGCAAAACGGTCACATCTTTCCGCAGACAGCCTCCTCCATGGACAACTTGGCAATTTTCATCCAGGAGTTTGTAGCCATTTGACAATCTTTGTAGGCAATTCAAATTCTTCATCACGTCTGATAAGCGTACCTCAATTGTATTCATGTCACCTGTGAACACACACACAAAAAAATGAATAGCAGAAGTGGACTAGCTGCAGCTAGTCAACAGTGCTGTCTGAGCAAATTTCTGCATTAAACATGGCAACAAATGTCTGACCAACTCAACACCTCACACAGAGCTCTGTACGAAATAGTTCAAAACTAGCTTGAGCCAGGCCTGGAGTCAAGAAAGGGAGGACAAGATGAGCCAATTTTGGTCATTTACATCAATGAGGGCCGATTTTGACACTTTGGAAGAAGTGTCGAAAGTGAGAGTCTTGGTGAGCAGAAGATTCTCACCCACATTCTGCTCCATCCTCTCCTTTTGCATTTAAATTTAAGTGTGAGACTATGCTAACGCAGTAACACCTGATATTACTTTGCTACTACACATCTTTACCAGGGTTGGGGTTAATTGTTGGGTGCAAGTAGCTAGCATTAGTAGCTACAAGCTAAATACTGTAAATATTTGAAATCGAAACCGTTAAGTAACTTTTGGACCTAACCTAGTTTTTGGAAGGACTGTCAAACTGAGCTCAGACTATTAGTTGTTTTTTTTAGCATTAGCATTAATTTCCTGAAACTAGGCCTTACGGCTGCTAAATGTTGTAGGTGGGGAACACGGCAGCGGTTTAGGAATCAGCCAACTTGTTGCGTTGCCATGTAGCTGTGTGTGTTTGCTGCGTTCGCTCAGAAGGAGCATCAGTCTGACTGGGTTAGCTCCACTGATCGCTCTGCTTTCTGTTTCCGCCACACAACGTGCTAACATGCAGCCTAGCACAGCTACGTTTAAGGTAATTCATACACGCGTGTGTGTTTATGATGAAGTGCTTGTGTGTGTGCTGCAGCAGCGCTCCTAGATTTTAGCAGTGATGGTGTTAAGTGTGGTCAGTGTGTCTATATTGTCACCATGTGGTCAAAAACTGTAAGCTGAGCTTAGAGCAACTCAAACCGTCTCCTCTGCTTTAGGAGAGGTGACAAAACGGTCACATCTGACCAACGTCTTTGTTGAAAGACGTTGGTCAGGCTAAACCTTTACGCCACTGTGGTTTTTGTTTGTGTGTGTGTGTGTGTGTGTGTCGTTTAAACTTTAACAGAACAAAGTTCGTGTTCGGCAAAGCGGCTCCCACATCCCCTCGCCCCCTCTGAGCCCTAAAGCAGAAGGAGACGGAGTGGGAGGAGCAGGAGGAGGAGGAGGAGAGGAGGCAGCAGGAGAAACGGAGATCAATGAGCAGCAGCAGCAGGCCATGCAGCAGGAGGAGCGGATCCTCACGGAGCAGATCGAGAGTTTGCAGAAAGAGAAGTACGCCGACATGCCAAATGAAGTCTGAGTAAGGCTCCAGAGCGAGGAACCATGAAGCCAATTCTTTGCTGCGTTTTTGTGCTCCCAGGGAGGAGCTGACGTACGAGATGTTGGTGTTGGAACCACGCGCGTCCGACGATGAAACGCCTGAATCGGAGGCCTCCATCGGCACAGCGGACAGCTCTGAAAACATCACCATGGAGATGGAAGGAGCCACATCCGACCCCTCTGGTGCGTGAGTTTGTGTGTTATACACTGATACAGACTTCAGAATAGGCGTAAGGGGGCAATAACTTAGGGCGCAATTTCTTGGGGCATATATTTGAATTACATTTTTTTGCAATGAATGCGTGTTTTAATGTCTTTGTATTTTCTATAAGAGCCTATTGCAGGTGAAGTATGCTCATATTTTGGGATTCTCTGAATATAAATAATACTTAAGCACATATTGGCCAAGGGACGTATTAAACCTACTATCATCAGTTCATACCTACTTAAGTAAAGTACTACCTATTGATGTGCTGTAATTTGCATTAGCAAAATAATTTCTTTTCAGTTCATAGGGCACCAAAACCGTTTTGATTTAGGCTACAGAAACATGAGTGGAGATCGAGACTCAGAGCTGAACTCTGAGGAGAACACGTGTCTATGGAAAGAACTGTAAATGGTAAATGGACTGAACCTCTACAGAGGTTTTTCCAATCATTTTGGCCGCTCACAGCACTTTTTACACTGGAGTCACATTCAATCACTGATATTCTACTGGTCAGATCATCTTCTGTTAGCGTCACCAACTGGTTTAGGTCTCATCTCTCTGGCTCCTCTCAACAAAATGTCAATTTTACTCATCACTGGTGTCCCACAAGGTTCCTTTCTGAGTTCCTTCCTGTTCATCACATTCAATATAAAATGTCATTAAAACGTCATTACATGAGCAATGGACGTATGTCATTGTTCGGTCCAGGTCTATGCGTCTTTTATCAATTCCTCTGCTCTGTCCTCATCAGAACGCGGGACATATCGATCGAGGAAGTCCGAGGCGAAGACCAGACGGACTCTGCGTCGTCAGCCGGACTCTCAGGACTCGGTCGACTCCACCTCTACCGCCTCCTCCTCCTACCAGCCCTCTTCCTCCCTCTCCTCCATAGCCTCTGGTTCCCCGTCCCCCCACTACCGCTTCCGTTCGTCCTCCTCCGGGCCCCTGCTCACCTCCTGCAGCCTGGGGGCCCCGCTGGCGGAACCGGAGGACGGCCAAAGGACCGGAAAGACTCGCCTCAGGCTCAGACTGAGCCGCAGCTCGCCGCGCGACTCCTCTGGAAGCCATCAGAGGGAGTCGGATTTTGGCCCGGGCCCACAGCAGCTGGTTCTGTACAGCAATAACGAGTTTATGGTGTGATGACGAAGTAGGTGACGAAGACTGGCTGCTGCTGGTTTCTGAAGGGAATTATGGGAAGGTTGCAGGTTAGTGCGGACGCCCTCCTCTTTGCCCAATCCCCATCACCCTCTGACCCAGTCGAAGCTGAGCGAATTGGGGGAGCGACAATGCGGAGGGACATTGTGGCAAACGGTCAAGAGAAGTGGACTTGATTATCTGTGCGGACCAATGTGAAGTTAGGACATCTCAGTACTTTATGGCCCCTGCAGGTGTACCAGGGGTCGCTTAAAGGAACAACGAGAGGGGGAAGAAAAGATACTGTTGTGGGTGGCGGTGTTACTTTAAAAGAAATTCCTGCAAAGCCAAATCTTACAACGCCCCATCTTTATTTTTCAGCATGTGGGCAGGTGGGTAAAGCCACCGAGAAGAAATGTAGCCATACTGACTGAACTGGTGGAACCAGCGCCAAGCTAAGTGTGCTTTTCACGTTTACACAGGACACAACAGCCAAGAGGCTGCACGCTTTTCCTCCACTTCTGTCCTTACATCCCTTAGAACAGACTGTCAAAACTGTATTATTATTATTATTATTATTATTATTATTATTATTATTATGTTACAGAGGACGTAAATGTACATAGAGAGAGAGAGTCCAGTGCTGCTCCCGGTTGTTCCTGATCTGTGTCCTTTTATTTTTTTCTCGTAAAGTGAAGTGTCAGAAATTCAGGTTCCACTTTTTGTTTCTGTTCTGATTCCGCTCGCGTTGCGGCCATTTTTCCCGGAGCCGGTTTGGGAAGAGGCGACGTTCTGAATGTCAATATAGAGCGTCGATTGGCCGGCCGGCAGGAAGTGTGTGTTTTTGTACTTGCCTTTTTGTTTTCAGCACAGGTTTAATTTGGAAACATCAGTGTTACTGCATCAGGACTTGAATATGTCTTTTTTCTTGTTAACTGTACGATATTGCTGTATCATAGGTGTTTATTGATATCAAAGATGTCATGTTTTGTTATTATTGGTTTGTTATGATGAAAGCCATTTTTTCTCTCTCTCTCTTTGTTTCTGTTCAACACATCTCCTTCACTTCTCTGCATATGTAGCCTCTCTTACCCCTCATCTTATACACTAGGATTACTCTCGCAATCACACTAACTGAGGACGGGGGATGAGGGGCGTCTATGGCCTCGCGCTTATTGACACACTTTAACCGTCCATTATCTCCTCTGAGCCACTCAAACTGCTCCGCTCTTTCCCGTCATAACCGTAGCTCTTCTCTAACTCTTCTCTCCGGGTTCTCGCTGTGAAACGTAGCATTTAATCTGCCTGCTAACCAAAACAAGTAGCGACTAATCCCACCCGGTTAGCCACGTGCGTGCGTACTCTTCCTCACCTCCTCTGTCCGTACCATGACGTCATCTCGCTCACTCCCTCAGTGTTGATCAGCTGACCGGCCTCAGCGGTACGTCGCGAAAGCCTTCGCGCCCCTCGAGCTTTTTCTGTCGCCGTACGGCCACCAGACTGCAGTGCGTTTTGTCCGAGCGAAGATTGTTTGAACGAGATTTTATGTCTCATTTTGTGTTTGATTTGTGGAACCGAAAATAAAATCCATCCGGGTTCGTGCTCGTGTTGCAGGCAAAATCTGAAAACGTTGAAGGGGTGCGAGCACTTTAGCAAGGCACTGTAATTGTTTCTTTAAAAAAAAAAAAAAAAAATGTTATAAAATACATGAACTGTAAACCTGTAAGGATTAAAAGAAAAAGTGAATCTGCTTCTGGAAGTGAGCTGAAAGAACAAAACAGCTCCTCGGTCAGTTATCTGCACAGTAATATTTGTGGTGTGTTTCCATATGACATTCTGGAAAAAAAAAAAAAAAACTAAAACAAACAAAAAAAAAGATTTAAAAAAGGTAAAAGTGAATGTAACTGTCGCTGGAAGGCATGCCTCGCTTTCAGTCGTTGTTTTGTTCCTCTTTTATACACAGTGTATGTACTATTTATGATCATGGCATTGCGATGTACATTAGTTGGAAAAGAGTCTGTTATAAATAGGATATATTATCCTTTCATTACCAATTATTAATCATGGCAACGTTTTTCTACCCCCGCCCCCAACAGGCCACACCCGGTTCTGTCTTTTTGTTTGTTTTGTTTTTTGTTTTTTTTGCGCAGGGAAAACGGTGAAAAAAAGAAGTGTTGCAAAAAAAAAAAGTGGACATAGTTAAGTATAAATAAGGTGCAATTTGTGTTTTCTTTTTTTTAAATGATTTAAACATCTTTATTGCTGTAAGGAAAAAACAACCTTATGGGGGAAAATTTCATCTGCTTATTAAAAAAAAAGGCAAAACAAATGCAGCCAACCATAAGTGAGTGGTGTGATTTCTTGGCACAGCCGGTTGCATTAGTTTGCTGCTAATGCAGTCTATTGTTAGCGCAGACACTGCAGTTAAAAACTCCTCCATTACTTAGCGTTGATTCAAACGTCAGCGTCTTCCAGCTTGACCGTCACTTATTCATTGACCTCTGACTAATACCTGCAGCCGCATCTAATCATATACACTTTGAGTTATTTATGGCGTCCTTATCAGACTGAGATGTATTAATTTGAGCGTGTAGATTAACCAGTAGGCAACATCTTTAAAACTGTTAACCCCTCCAGCACATCCTCCAGGTTATTGTTGTATTTCAGACCACATTAAATTGCCATACTGAGGTTATAGTTAGTCTTCACACAGTGTAGCTGTGTGTAATATTTTTCTTTTACCTCAGATTTTAGAAGTAAAATCTAAAGGACAAACCTGTCAGGGTCCAATAAAACATAGTATAGTAAATGCATACATTTGAATGTTCATACTAAATTAAGTCATTTTACTCATTTGATTTATTTAGCATTTAGAAAAATAAATGAATAAATAAGTTGTTTGTAATTAACGCATAAAGTATTTCTTAAACAACAACAACAACAACAAAAAAGCAATTAGATCTCTTCTAACACCATCAAGCATGTCAAAGTAAATTTTTCTCTGACGCAGCTAAGATGAGCTGTTCACAATACAACCCATTTAAACATGTGAGCTTTGGCGCCCCCTGCCGGACGAGAGGTGGAAATAACAGATTAAACCAAAAACCTTCAGCTGAACTCTTAAATTCAACTAGAACTTGTTAGCAATATAAAGTAGCTAACAGGTTAATAATTACAATAAAATTAACCCAAAAAAAAACAAGACCTCCAATATAGAAACATACAATTTATTTATAGTTTAATATTTTTTCATTATTATAGTTTGTTAAATCTACCGAATCTGCGTCGCGTGCGCTCCATACAAGGACTCGCTTTCCGGTCTCGCGCCCGGCGGCGGCCGAAATGAAAGTAAGCGAAGAGCATCGAAACTTCCCGTTTCACACAAAGTCAAATGTGTTTGTTGTTCCGCATCTACGGCCTGTTGTGACAGGTAAGCAGACCGGCGGAACCGAGTCAGAATCGGTGGCTGACTGACGGACTTTTGCATGACGAAGAAGAAACGATACAGACTTGATGTGTTTCTCTTCAACTAAAATGAAAGTGGAGCTCGGATTTGTTTCCAAATGAGCTGCTATAAACGAGGCTCCTCGCTCCTACCGGCGTCACAACGCCCACTGCTCAGCTGAGGAAGAACCAGACATAAGGTGAGATTTATTCACTCATGTTCTAGTTGCTGGAAGTCCATCTGGTAAAGTTCGCTGATTAAATTTTTTTCAACCTGTGTTTCTTTAAATGACGGTTTAATTGATTTTATTCTAGATGGCTGACAAAATCATCGTTTTCTTTGACCTGGAGGCCACTGGATTAGGTAATCTTACCCACACACCCAGTTTATACGCAACACGTAAATCACTGTTTGTCAGTACTAATTCATATATGTGATAATTGTTTTACCTTATTATTATTAAATTATGTTTTTGTTTGCTTTTTGTTTGGTTTGAATAAAAAAAAAACCCAACCAATATCAAAACTACTTTTTCAAGAAAAATGTATAATACGATGACGTGCTTATTTTAAACAGAAGACAATTTCTGCTTTTGTTAAATAAACTGTTGTTATCGTTATGTTTCTAATCCTATCTAATTCAGCTTCTGAACTGCAAGTGGAATAGATTAGTACTAGAAGTTGAATGAAAGGAACTAGAGTCGTTTTAAATAATAATAATAAGCAATTGAACTCAAACTGTGCACTGGATTTTTGCTTATTAAACCAAACAGCTGGCACAAATGCTAATAGGTATAAATTAAAATAAAAACAGACCAAAATGCCATTTATGGATACAAATGTTTTTATATGCTGTTTTTTAAAATCTTTTGTAAAATGTTGAGCATAAATATGCTTTTAGTATTTTTGTTGTTGACTGAATTCTGAGGAGAGGATCTCTGTCCCAACTATTCCAAAATATTCCATATTTCAGATCATTTTAGCAGGTTTCAAGATGTCACTTTAAAACATTTCCTTGCTAACCAACTTCATCCCTTCATATTTGTTTATTTGAAGACAAAGTATAAAAAGGTTTCCTCTTAGCTCAGGTGGGAAGAAACCGAGGTGCGGATCAGGGAACAGCTAGGTTTCTGTTCTGTTTCCCTCCCACTCAGACCTCGATCTCCACCAGAGAGAGGAACGGGGAAATTAAGTTTGATTTATTAGTCAGAGCAGGGTGGAGCGGCAACGTGTCTCTACAAAAGAGTAACCTCAACATCACGAAGCAAGAAAGATGCTACTTATCCTCTCAGTTTGGCACATAAAGGTGTGGAGTAAAAAAAACAAAAAAAACAACAAAAAACACATTAGAGAAAGAATAAACACTTGTTCTTTGAGTCTGGTGAACCTGGGAGTCAGATGGCGACCAGACAAACCTTCACAAATAATTCTCAAACCAACTTATTCAAATATATGTATATGTTTCCTTATTCGGGTGAACGGCATGATGAGTGAAGATGGTGATGTCAGCAAAAACAGGAGCAAGATAATAACAGGAACAAAGTAACAATATAACAATAAATAATACTAATCAAAGGACACTAAATGGAAATACACGAAGAACAACATGCTAGAATAATAAGAAACTAAAGTAAATACAGAGGGAAAAGCCTCTATGGCAAGGCCTTTCGAGCAATAATTAATGCAGTTTGTATGGCAAGAACAAACAGACCCTGTTTTCAGGTAAAAGATGAGATAATACTGTTGAAGTGCCATGGGTTTGTTGAGATCACATAGTAAGAAGAAATCTGTTTTACAGACCATAACAGTATTAAGAGACTTATCACTTTATTATGTTTTATTTAGATTTTATTTTACATATTTATTTCGTCAATATTATTTTTCATGTCGGTGTTAATGTCTTGAGGCCGGTCAGTGACTCCATGACACTTTAGTTTGACCCGTCAGGATTGGATTAAGAACCAGTTTTGTTCTATATAATTTCTCTCCAGTAAATCTATTGATCTGTAAATGTCTGGTCTATTTAAAAAAATATCACTTGTTTCTGTCCCATATTTGTATGTCATTTAAATGAAATGAAACATTTTTGCTGTCGTCATCAGAGGATTTTTAACCTGCGTTTATTTTTGTCTTTGTTCAGATACTTCACGGTGTGACATCATCCAACTGGCCGCTGTCTGTGAGGAGAGGGTCTTCAATAAATACACTGTCCCTCAGCAAAACCTGACCGAGAGCGCTACAGAGGTCACAGGCTTCAGAGTGCAGTCGGGTCGCCTGTTTCGCCGCGATTCTCCCGTGGAAACCGTCCCAATCCATGACCTTCTGACCTCCTTCATCGACTTCCTGCGCTCCTTCCGACGCCCCGTAGTGCTGGCGGCCCACAGTGTGATGCGTTTCGATGCGCCTGTGCTCACCAGAGTGATGAAGAAATATGACCTGTTCCTTCAGTTCCAGCAGGTGGTGTCGGGCTTCCTGGACACCTTCTTGCTTAGCAAGAGACTCTTCCCGGGCATTAGTGGCTATTCACAGGTGTCTTTGGTCAGGAACTTTCTGGGAAAGTCCTACGATGCTCATAATGCAGAGGAGGACGCCAAGATGCTGCAGGAGCTCTATAACGTGTGGAGACCTGACCAGTCTAGGGTCATGGCAAATACTTTTAAAGTAAATGAAAAGTACTCTTACTAAAGGAAAAAGTCTAATAACATCCCCTGAAAACGAACCGATATATCAACAGAAACAAAACAGTTCTGAGTGAGGATAAATGTGGTTTCTTTTTTTGTCATCATGCACCTCTAAATCAATGGAAATATTAATAAACAATGAAGTAAGACAACTGGAAAGCCTTTTATCCTATGTAGTCCTGTAGCTGTGTGCTCTGTTGTTTCTGTGAGAAGTACGGCTCAGTTTATTTGTACGAACCATTAAAACTTCATTTTCTGTACATTCCTAAAACCTCTTATCGTAGACCTACCAAATCATAGAAGTCATAGAGATTTTATGTATGTACTGAAAATGGGTCTCCAGCTTGACTTGTAAAAGAAAATACAAATATTCTGTCGAGTGTTTCAGTGGCTGTGCGTTGTCTACACTCGAAGGAGCAGGACCAGACTTCAGATTTCACTCCGTTCTTTTTCTATTTGACAAGTTGCACAGGTACAGCAGGTGATATAGGTGTAACACATTATTCAGATGAAAAATCTGATTCAACGATACATTTATGTTTTCCTCCCAAAACTAAAAATGTCCAAAGTGTGCATTTAATAGTCTATTTAGTGCGCTTACTGACAGTCCTTTTCCTCACAGTTCAAGTGCCTTTGTGTAAATCCCGTCTGTCTTGCTTGCAGTAAACCAGCTGACTGGTTTACTGTATTGTGGAGATGCATGCAGGGTGTGTGTCTGCAAGTCCCATGGCAATCAATCAATCAATCAGTCAAATTTTATAGCACATTTCAGCAGCAAGGCATTTCAAAGAGCTTTACATCATAACAAACACAAAAACACAAAGTCATGCAACATAGAATCAATAATCAAAACATGACATTAAGTCAATGCCATCGTTAAATTCGTAATTGATTAGGTTTCAAATCCAACGCTAAGCAGTTGGGTTTTAGTCGAGATTTAAAGGCACTCGGTGTTTCAACTGTTTTACAGTTTTCTGGACGTTTGTTCCAGATTTGTGGTGCTTAGAAGCTGAATGTATGTATGTACCTCGTTTGGTTCTGGTTCTGGGAATGCAGAGCAGAACCAGAAGACCTGAAGGGTCTGGAAGGTTGATACAACAATCCAGCCAGAAAGCTACGGCTCTCATTTCTTGACTTCTTTAGCAGTTATCACTAACCTGCCGGTTAGTGCAGGCGAGAGGCTTGGCAGTTCTCTTCAGGTGAGTGGACCAGAGATTTGGTTTGTGACTTCTTCTCTGAGCAGGTCTGAACCTGCTCAGAGAAGATCTTCTTCTTTGAAATGTTCACTGTAATTATGACAAGGAGCGTCACATTCGATGGTGTGACCATGATTATTAAACATGGCAAAACGTTTTTTTTTGCCAACAGGCCACACCCGGTTCTGTTTTTTTTCTTTAAAAAAAATCAATCATTCATAAGACAAACCTGCCAGGATTCAATCAAAGTATAAAAAAATACGTATTTTTGTATGTACTTACTGAACTACATTAAATATAATTTTACTCATCTGGTTTATTCTCCAATATTTAAAAAATTAACACAAAAGTTATTTGAAATTAGCGCATAAAGTCTTTCTTAAAAGTAGAAGACAAGCAACAGGCACGTTCAGATGGGGGGGTAAAAGGGGGCTTGAGCCCTTGCCGCTTTTATCCTTGATGCCACCTAGTGGCCTTTTAGAGTTGTTTTTTTAAAGAATATTTTTTCAATTTTTTATTTGTAGGCCTGCTTGTGCCCCTCAGCAATAACATTTAGCTAAATATAATCATTTAGCAAAATAAACTCAGTCTAATAATGACTCTCAGAGCCTCCATGTTGTTCAGACTCCGGGTCCATGGTGAGGAGGAGGATCTGTGTCCTCTAACTATCAAATTATGGGCAAGAATAATTTTTCATGCTCTGGTTTGTGAATAAAAATGTAGGTCTGATGTTGACGTTAGAAAAACTGTTTCTATTTATATTTTCATAATCATCCTTGCAAAGCGGGACAAAACCCGCCTCGCAACTAAACACAGAAATGCTTCAGCTGCAGAGAAAACTTCTGACTTTAACTTTATCATTCTGCTAAAAGTCCGGTTCGCTACAGGCAGTCTGAGTCGGTCCCACCGACAGAAAGAATATCTGTCTTTATATCAGACGTCCTGATATAAGACACGGTACTGCGACTGTCAAAGCGACGCAGATCAAAGCTCCAGTACCACCCAGTACCACCTGGTACCACCTGCTCTCTGTTCGCTCTGCTTCTCCTTAATGTTTCCACCAGGCAGGTTAAAGTCTCTGCTGACGGGATCTGGGCTGGAGGTTCTGGGCTGTAAATAGAAGTTATTGCAGAACCTCAAGTGTTAAAGGAAGATTCGGCCCATTTAGAGTCACAAAATAAACATCAGAGAAAATATTGTAGCAATAATTAGAACCGCAGCAAAAAGCCAAACATGCCACAATTAAATGAATCAAAATGTCCCCAAAGCATCGGGGGACTGACAGGGGCCACCGGGGGATTCCAGGTAGATTCCAGGTAGATTCCAGGTAGATTCCAGGTAAATTCCAGGTAGATTCCAGAGATGGGCATCACAGTGGCTGTTCCTCCAGGGCCGGCCCAAGGTAATATGGGGCCTTAGACAGAACCCCCCTCCCTCCGGAACCCGTCCTACTAAGAACCTCAGCATCACTAACATGTTTAAATATTGATAAGGTGAATCTGTGAGAGGGAGACCAGGTTTATTGGCCCAGTTTAAAATCAGTCACTGATTATTGTTTGTTTGCTGTGATGTATTTGTGAACAAACCCAACTCAAACACAAAGTACACCATATTGTAGTCACGGTAACACAACAATCAAACTATCAAGATGATTCTTTAAACTTTTACAAAGCAAACTTCCTAATTAAATCCTAAATGTACTACCGGTATTTATCCCGGTGGCATTTCACTGGCTTGCCAAGCTATCAAAACCGCCTGGTTGCTCTGTCCCAGGAACACAAATTACTGTTTTCTATTTATTTTCATAAATAGAAAACAGGAATAATTCGACTTCACAAACTGTTAACAGTTAACTAAGCAAACAAAATATACAAAAGTATAATTGTAAAATACTCAGCAAGATAAAGAGTAAACCAGTATGTGTAAGGATTGAATTGCAATTATTACAACTTTATATCATTTGTTTCACAGATGATCAGAGCACGCGCCGCATGTCCACGGTTCATTTCCGCTCTGTTTGTTTTTTTTTCTAGTCGCAACGCAACCTATTTTAAAAGCGTAGAAGAAGACGGTGCAGGAAGTGTCGTCAGGGTGAGTACGAATTGTTGACAAATTCAGCTAGCTCCTGCTTGTGCGGAATAAAATCCCCATTTCCAATTGAACTCGCATTCCAGTGAATAATGACTTCTCCAGAGGACAAACACGGGACAAAACGAGCCGCATCTCCCTCGGAAGTGAGTAAAACACAAAAAGCTGCAGTTATAACTTACAAAACGGGAAACAAAATCACGTTGAATGGCTAGCATCGCGTTAGCAAGCTAGCAGCAAACATCAGCTTTACAGTGAAAACGTGAACACGCCGCGGTCCCAAAATAAAGTTCACTGGAATCTTCTGTATGTTTTTAAACCTTTTGGCAGACTTTGAACATCACACTGCAAGATAAAAAGTAGCTGAAGCGTCTTTAGTGCAGGAGTTGAGGTCCATTTACTGACCGGTTGATAAAAGTTTTGTCGGTAGATGAGATCTGGTGTCTGGACGGTCAAAGTGTTGCTGCTCATTAAAACTAAAGCTCCCCTCCCTACAATATTTTATATGTTTAACCAATTTCCATATATATATATATATATATATATATTTTATTCAAATGTGACCTCACGACAAACCTCTTTAGTATGTATTTAAAATAAATACGATGTAATTCAGATCAGATCCAGATGTTATGGCGGAATTCACTAATCAGTTTAATCTTTTCACGTTTTCTCACCATCTTCACCCTTTATATCAGCTCTATGGTGCAGTATTTAAACATAACTGTTGTATTAGATATAGCTAAATACTCTACTGTGGAAAAGCATTTGGACTCTCTTAATTTCTTAAGCGTTTTGTTTTAGCTTTTTAAAGTGTTTCATAATAACATTTATAATATACGGAACTAAATATGATTGCATTCATTTAAGGAGTTGGCTTTCTCAGGCCAGATTGTTGCCCGATCAGGATCAGGAATTCAGACAGAACCTGTCTGGCAGCATGAAGTTGGCTGTCAGAGCTCAAAAGGAAACGCATGAAGCCCCGCTTCGTGAAATTTTAACAGAAGATGTGAAACAAAGTCCTTGACGACCATCAGTCTGGAAAGTAAGAAGCACTTTGAGAGACTGAGAGAACAAAACAGAGGTG
This sequence comes from Xiphophorus couchianus, assembly GCF_001444195.1. Taxonomy (NCBI): domain Eukaryota; kingdom Metazoa; phylum Chordata; class Actinopteri; order Cyprinodontiformes; family Poeciliidae; genus Xiphophorus; species Xiphophorus couchianus. Next base: position 26,987,791 of record NC_040229.1, read on the forward strand.
AACGTTCCCAGGAGTGGCCGCTCTGCCAAAATAACTCTGCTGAGCGCCTTGACTCATCCAGGATGTCACAAAAGAACCAAAGATCTAATGTGTGAAACTGACATTTAGAAATGAATAAACGACATGGTGAAAATGTAAGTTTTTCTCTTATGAAAAAACCCCAAATTATTATTAAAGTTTGACTTTAACTTCACACCACATACAAACCAGGTCATGACTGAACATTTCAGTCATTGGCTCTCAAATGACGAGCTGTGGCTAAAGAGTACTTATGATCAAAGTTGACAACATAAATAGCAATTTAAAAAAAAAAAAAAAATTATTTTGACAAAGACACACAAAACTCCCTGATTCCTGAATGAACCTTAGATGACCTTTTGAAGCTGAAAATGAACGTGAATCATCTTCTCTTGGCAGGATGGGTCCACCCAGTGGGCGTCTGCAGATCTGGGAAGCAACGAAAGGAAGCAAAAGTTCTTGCGGTTAATGGGTGCCTCTAAGGTCCGTACGCTCCAGCTGCTGTCAGTCAGATAAAGTGAAAGCAGACAGATAAAATGATTGGTTGTTTTTTTTTTGCTTCCAGAAAGAACACACCGGTCGCCTCGTCATCGGTGACCACAGGTCCACGTCCCACTTCCGTAGCGGTGAGCTTCTTTGTTGCTTTGGCAAAGTGCAACGACTTCCTGTTTGATTGATCCCTGCTTGGGTCCGATCTGTAGCGATCCAGTGTGCGTCTCCTCCTTAGGGCAGGAAGATAAGCGGATGAACGACGAGCTGGAGATGCAGTACCAGCAGAGCATGGACGGAAAACTGTCGGGCCGGGACCGGAGGCACTGCGGTCTGGGTTTCAGCGAGGTGGGGGCTCGCCATGGCTACCATTGTCCAGGAAGATGTAATATACACGTTGATAAATAGTCGAGTATGATCAAGTGTTGCATAGCCATCGCTCACACTGACATTACACTTTAAACGACAACAAAAAGTGGCTAATTTTGCTGCCGTTTCAGTCTCATTGTGATGAGACCAAAGTCTGCAATATAGCGATGTGACATTTACAAACGAGCCGATTCTTCTGAACGGCTCTGTACCATGGACAGAGTCTCACTGTTCTTTGTTTTTGTAATGCTCTGCTCGCGCTGCAGTAGCTATTATTCTATTTTATTAAAAATATATATTTACTTAATCATCGAAGAAGCCTCCAATTGAAGATTAGTGGTGTTGCGGCCTGTGTTACGCTGCAACTATTAGGCTGCATGTTGATAACCTTTAAAAATAAAAATAGATGCTCTCAGACGGAAAAGGCCTTTGAGCTTTAAGCGTCAGAGTGTCATCAGCAGGTTGGAACAGATTTGCAGAGGAGTTATTTTGTGTGCAACGGCAGTGTCTTTAACGCTGTAACCCAAAATAACTCAATTAGAAGTGTCGCTACACGGCGGTTATACACATCCATCTTAACAGTGGTTATCACTGTTATGCTCTGAACACGGTAAAGGCGGCGGCAGTTCACGAAGTAAACATCATTTACAACGGAAACATTACTAATACGGAATTCATTGTGGTAATTGATACATAACAGGACCCAATAACATAAAAGTGTATTATTAACATCAACAGCTTGCCTGCAACACAAAATAACTCAGAAGTGTTGCTACACAGCGGTTATATACCTCCGTGTCAGCAACGTTTATCTCCTAGCAACGGTCATCTTTGTCGTTGTTGGAGCGATACTGACCCCTACTATGTCAAACTGTGACTGGTGATGATTAATGTAATGTACTCCCTATTTTTATGACCAAAATTATCAAATCTTTCTGATCTAACCCCACAACGAGTAAATAAAAGAAAAAACATGAAACAATATTAATTTATATTGACTATTACACCAATGTGGCCTATGTGCTACACCTGCTCTCATTTGTAGAAGCAGTTAGTTCTACATACATGTACACTCTTGTGTTTTCATTAGTGCTAATTTCATTAGTGTTTGTATTGACATTATTATCATATGATTCCTCAGTCAATATATTAACATTTTTCAATTCATACCCGTCTGTGTGGTCTTCATTTTCACATTTGTCATTTTTGTTTCCTCCCCATCTGCCTGCACGTTTACATGGTCGCTGTAGTTCAACTTGGTGGGGTTAGGTCTTTCAGGCATGCACTTTTCTTTATGAACCTGTTCTCTGTGGGTCATGGAAAATTATTGAAGGTCATGGACTTTCTTTCTAAATATCAGTGGGAACCCTGAAAGAGCTTTCTTTGTTTTTCCTCTGGTCAGCCACAGCCAGAGCCGGTCATCTCCCCGCCTGCAGACTCTCAGACAGAAGCTGCTAAACCAGAGGAGTCGATCAGTGAAAACCAACACACAGAAGCTCAGGAGGAAGATTCCAGCCCAGAGGAGAAATCACCAGAACAGGAGGAGCCCGGCTCAGACGACCAGCCCAACGAAGGGAAACAAAACTACAAAATGGCCTTCGTTAAATCATTGTAGGAGGGGAGAGGAGCTAGCTTTTTTATTCTCACATCGGGACAGTTTGATGCTTTTCGTTTCACTTTAGGACATCACTCAATTCTCATTTGTACTGTCTGATGGGATGCATCCTGGTGTGCATGTGCTGAAAGAATCTAGTCTTAAGGCTTCAGAAATGTTTGTTTGATGTTGTAGTGTAAGATTATGCTATGACTGGCAAATGAACCTGTTTTTATTTCACTTGGAACATTTTAACTGTCCTGTTGTCTGCCTTGAAATGTACTGGATGAAACAAGATTATTTGCCATTAAATGTGATTTGTGTAGATATGACTTGTAGTTTTCTGTTATTTGGAGGCGTTTGATCATTTTAAAACAGCTGCTGTAAGAGGAAGCTGTTACAGCTCACTCATACGTGAGTTTGTATTCACAAACTCACAACATTTGCGAGTTTTGCGATATTTATTTGAGAATCTAATTTTGATTTTATATGTGATCTATTAAAACATTGGGTTTGATGCGCTTTAAGGTTGCAATCTTAATTCAGCAATACCTCTAGGGCAGGGGTGTCAAACTCCAGTCCTCAAGGGCAACTTTTAGATGTGCCTCTGCTGCACCACCTGAATATAATAATTAGATTCTATTCAGGTGATTCTGGAGCAAGATTCTGGAGAACTGATCTACACAAGGAGGTGGTAACTAAGCCATTTCATTCCAGTGTTTTGTACCTGTGGCACATCTAAAAAGTGTAGCACAGCGGCCCTCGAGGCCTGGAGTTTAACACCTGTGATCTATACTCAGAGTTTAAATATGGAACCTGCAAAAACACTGGATAGATAAATCCAGAGTTATGAAATATGAATGAATAATAAAATATGAGAAAGTATGGAAACAAAGATATGTTCCCATACTGTATTTTGTAGAAGTGAAAAATAGTTAATTTCCAGACTGTGTAGAAACTCACAAGCAAAAGATAAAAGTCTACTCTTTTGAAGAGAGGTAATCTGAAAACACTCTTAAAAATAAAAGCACATGACAAAACAACGATTTATCTAAATATTTATTTTAAGTAGCCTGACATTTTTGTGTTTAAATTATTTGACATTCTGACAGTTTTATGACAGGATTGATGAAAAAAAAACCCTAAAAAATAAAGAAAAGCATCTCAATCCACCTGGCAAACAAACTGGTCACCTAAACATTCCCACTGCAATCCGAGCGCGTCGGTTCTGACTTTTATCTTGAAAATCCAGAACAAACGAACGCACAAAAAAGTTCGGTCATTTCTGATTCACCATAAAATGTGCAAGGTAAGTGCAGAAGCAATGAAAACGTAAAAATCTGTGATTCAAAGAAAACAGCTTCAAAAATGTAATATTAAAATTATATTAAAAAACCCAAAAAACAATTTGTTTTAATGACTGAATAAGTTAATTTGATGAAAAATGTCGAGCTCCTTCTACGCGCCGCTTCCTGCTGTTGGACAGAGAGTCCCCTCTGCCAGTCCTGTGGGTCAGTGCTGAGCAGCAGCTTTGGCTGAGGAAACAAAAACAAAGTCAAGTTCATTTATTTAGCACAATTCAGCAACAATCATGCAAAAAGCAACTGTGACACAAGCGATAAACAGGAAACCTTTTGTCAAATGCCATCATCAAAATCATCGAGCAAATAGATCAATCAATGTTCAAGGGTTCTTAGTCTTCGTTTAAAGGAACACAGTGTTCCAACAGTTTTGCAGTTTTCTGGAAGTTTGTTCCAGATTTGTAACTTTTCAACAATATATAGGAGCTTTAAGGAGTTTTAAGTAAATAATTCCTGATGGAAAAAGTATTAGTACCACTGGAAAATTATTTAACTTATAACAAGACATTTCCCCCCACGTTATAAGTTAAATAATCTGCCAATTAAAGTTTTTCCATCAATATTAAGGAATTACTCACATCTTGCTGAAAAGTTATTAGTAAGTTAGTTTTGATATTTTCAAATGTATGAAGACATTTCGCATTAGAAACTTGGAAGAAAACTTTTATGAAGTTTGTTGGTCAGATTAAAAGTACCTTTTGAAAATAACATCTTAAAAACAGGTTTTGATTAAGGCTACAATATATTATTAAAAATAGTTTTTTTTATTGATCTGATGTAAGATTCTAATTTTAATGCCATAGTCTCATTACCTATACGTGGAAAATTCTCATAATAGTAACACCCTGACACACAGCCTGCACCAAAACACCAGCTGAATCCAAAGGACCACAACAAAGGAGTCTCTTAAGAAGTTCAGCCTCTCCAGTTAAAGCAGCAGGGAGGAAAACTTTTCACAAAGACTTTCTATGAAGCCTGAGGCTAAACAAAAATGGGACACTGGTTAAATTGTAAGACTACTATATTTTCTGGATTATCAGTCCCTCTGGAGGATAAGTTGCATCAGTCAAAAAATGTCATGAAGAGGAAAATATGTATACAAGTTGAACCTAACTGTAGGTCACAAGACCAGCAAAACTATTAATGAAACGGTGACTTCTAGTCCAGAAAATACGGTAATTTAGAATCGATTCTGGATTATAATTGGGAACTTGAGCCTCTATAGGCCACTGGGGGCACACCAATAAATCGGTCCACAAATCGCCTCTGATTTCCATCATTGCAGGAGATAGACGATTGAAAGATACTTCCAATCTGGAGCCGATCTCATCCACTGATCTCATCTACGTTGGCAAGCGTCTGAAAAATCAGCCAGTCTCCTTTTTCTCTGCAGTGACAGAGGGCTGACTGACAGACCCGCCCACCAGGTCACGTCTGCACATGTGCAGTTAACAATAGTCACCAACTAATTTCTTTCAGGAAAAAAAATTGGTCTGGCCAAAATCTGCAATCGGTGCAACCCCTTGATATCACTACCTCTTCTAACCATATCCTCACTGATAAACCTCAGCTTTCAGGAAGGATTAGAAATAAATGTGACGTTAGGGTCTATAAAATAAATTCTTTATTGTTGTGTTTTTAGCTCCTTTTGACTAACCTGTAAACAAACTGAACACGACTCTTACATGTTAAACAAGCTGAGAAAGTCTTGGTGAAATCCTCCCCTGAGGCTCTTTGACGAAACAAACACCCAGCAGACAGAAACCCGGGGACGTGCACAGATGGTGAATGTTGGGCTCATAAAGACGCCATCTTCAGCAGTCTGACATCTTTATGTCAGCCATCTGTGCTCTGTCCCAAAAAAACAAAACAAAAAACACACCACAAACCGAGCATGATCCCAACACAGAGGAAGGTCAGGGTGTGTGTACCTGGACCGGGCCGTCTCACCAGCTCTCCAGCCACTCAGTCCCTACACACCAGGAACAACGACACGGTCACACTCTGAGACGGCCGAGCATCAGAGTCTGTCTGAACACACACCTCTGTGCCGTTTGTGTTTGCAGTTCTTGTAGATGTGTGGTCATTCACCACTAGAGGGAGCTCTTTCCAACTTTACAACTATTAAGCAGCAGTAGATAACTTTTATGGGAAAAAAAAACATATATATATATATATATATATATATATATATATATGTTTTTTACATATTTAAATTGTCACAACGTCCTGATGGTTAATATAAAATACTGAGCTTGGTCAGCTAATTCCAATTCTAATGAATGCTAATGCTAGTTAGCATAGCCACTGATGACAGAGGAAAAAACGGTTTTCCTGGATTAGCCACTTTCTCCACCACTAGAACAGCTGGAGCAGCAGGGTGGAGGCAGGGTTGTGCAGCACGTACACGAACACAATTGTCAGTGCTAAGACCCTCCCCCTGGCTCTGATTGGTTGTTTCTGACAGAGTGGTATATTTCCACAGATGGCATGTTATATTGTCAGATCATAGTGACACTTCAATATGTAAAAAAAACCCAACTTATTTTCAAAAAGTTTCCATCAGAATACTAAACGTTCTGAAATGTTTTTGGATGTTTCCTCTTTATGTACATAAATTCACATTAAAAGTTCTCTGCAGCGTCACAGTAAAAACAGATTTTTATAAACCAATCCTTCGGTCCACCCGGGCGTTTTTCACAGCTGAATGGTTGCCATGGAGATTGAAGGATTGTTTTTTCTTTTAAACATGTATGAAAGAATCGAGGCAGTATTCCAGGTATGTTTTTGATGAGAGAATAACATGTGCATAACATGAAAAGATGTGCAGCTAAAAATAAGTAATTTCTACATAACACTGCCCCTTTAAAGCACTTGTACATGTAACTAACTAACTAACTAACTAACTAACCTGCGACCAGTTTACTCTTGCGTGAAGCCTCTGAGGCCAGCGCGTAGGAGACGCTCATGATCCTCTCCTGCTCCTCCATAGCGGAGTCCAGCTCACTGAGTTCCAGCGATGCTGACGGCTGGATGTTCTGGACACTGGAGGGGGAAATAAATCAAAAAGGGTTTTTTTATGAATGAAGTGCAGCCATGTTGGATTAGGTGAGTTCTCCCAGCAGACTGAGGCGAGGATACCTGGACCTGGTGAGAAGGTTCTTGATGCGTTCCGCCCGCCGGCAGCGTTCCTCCAGCTCCTCTGGGCTGAGAGGCTCCTCCGGGTCCGACTCTACGTAGCGCTCCGGGATCAGAACTTTGTCCGGCTTGGACAGCTGCATGTTGGACGGACACACAGAGAAACGCTGCAGTAGCTTGGATTTGATATTTTTGTAAAATTTTGTTAATCATTACTGAGGTCGAGTCACTGCGAGTTATTCTTTCTCCTGAGAGTTTTGCTCTTACGTTTTTTTTGTTTCTTTCCGGACAGTTTCTACGGTTGTGTAACCGTGGCAACAATGCATTGCTTTTCAACAGCAACACATTGGGAGAGGACGATCGGCGTCTCAAGAGCCTGAGTAATAATACGTGAACTACGACCCTGAATCCCAGAGGAGTTGAAAAGGAGAGAGATATTTTCAAATTCAAATTTTTTAATTCGTGAAATTGTTCTCTGTTTTATTTGAACAAACAGTAACAACAGACATTTGTTTTTTTATTTTAAATCCAAATTTTAAAACAGACATTATGTCGAGTCCAACAACTTCAGTGTTCTGCTGTTTTCTTAAACTGTAGACTAAGTTTCAAGCTTTTACATGAATCGTTTTGGCAGCTTATGCAATATAAACCCCTTAAGTCTTTGACAAATTTCCACCTGGGGGGCAATAAAATATATTCTCTTCTATTCTATTTTCGTGAGATTGTGTTTAAATTGGCAGCCGGATTTAGAAAAACTAAGCAGTGAAAAATACACCGGTGCCGTTTTCTACTGGAGCGCCTGGCCCCTAAAGCGCCTGCGCGCGGCCCTGCTCCCGTACCTCCCGGCTGATGTCCAGGTCGTAGTCGAGGGGCTCCAGGTCGGTCTCCTGGACACGCCTGGCTGTGACCGTCAGCCACTCGCCAGAGTCCCTCGTCTCCCTCTCTCTGACCAGATTCAGGCCTTCGTCGCTCTGACCTTCAGCGCCAGGTCGCTCCTGCTGCCAGTCGAACACCTGCAGAGGGGAAGGAGGCGGGATCAGCCAACCAGGACTGTAGTTATAACCTCCCCCCCGAAAAAAACAAACAAACATGTTGAGCTTCCGTTATTTTAAGCTTCATGTGCTTCATTCTGGGTTTAAGCCATTCGGAATGGTTTAATTGATTAGATAAAGCTTTTTACATGAAAGAACAAAAATATCTGCTGTCGGGTCAAAAAAAAGGTAACAAATGTTTGGTAGTCTTAATTTGTATAGATACGAAATGCAATTTTAGCTCAGACTTAATGATCTAAAAAAAAACAAACATCAGTTTTCTTGAAATGAGATGTTTTTAGAACATTTTGAAGCAGAAAAATGATCAAATTGTCAAGAAAATGTATCTTTATCTCACCGAAGGTGACTCCTAATTGCTCAAATTGAAAACCAGTTTGAGTAAGCATTAAATGACTTCACTGCAAAATCAAAATCTTACAATATGTTTGTCTAGTTTCCAATTTAAATATCCTAGTAAACTTGAAATAAGGCAAAACTCCCAAGTAGCTTTTCAGCTTGTTTAAAGTCAGTATGGATAAAAAGTCCTAGTTTCACTGTCAGATTACTTCACTTATAACATGGGAAAAATGTTGCTATAAGCGAAATAATCTGCTTGGGGAACTATTATGTTTTCATCAATATTAAGGAATTATTGACTTTAAAAAAAAGGTCCGATATCTTGCTGAAAAGCTACATGCAAATTAGTTTTGTTTTAATTCAAGTGAACAAAGACATTTGTTCACTAGACCAAAAATACTTGGTAACATTTTGTTTTTGAGGTGCTAAAGGAAGCCGACATGCAGTAGTAGAGGTTTAGGGAGCCTAAATAAAGTTCACACCTACAGGATCAGAAGATGTTTGAAAAACACCAAATGGAGGAAGTCAGCACACCGGTACGTCCTAGCTTTGTCCAGCTAGTCCAAACGCACACTAAGAACACCTACCGAGGAGCGCTGGGGTGTGTGTGTGTGTGTGTGTCTGTGCTGCTGAGGGGTACTTGTGAGGAATCATCCCAGGAGCATCAAAGCCATGCATCCTTCCCACTCCTGCAGCCTGCAGAGCCAGATCTGTCGGAGCGCTCGCATGCTCAGAGTAACGCTGCGTCCCATGCCTTCCATGTGTTCAGGAACAAGAAAACACACACACACACACACAGGAGAGAGAAAACCATGCACACACCCGCCACCACCTCCCCGCCAGATTAAGAAGAAAACAGGCAGGAGGAGCTTAAGAAGCAAGAAACTCTTTATTGAGTGCAAATCTCTACATGATAGAAAAGAAGGAGGAGAAAAAGAGCCGCTGCTTCTTCAATTACACAGAATTAGACGGCGGTCAGCGGGTCACCTCTGTTAGGGGTTTAGCTGTCGCTCTGTTTGATCTGATGTAGTGTGTTGTGTTGGGGCGGGGGCATGAAAACGTTACGGTGGGAACACTTTGAGTGGACGTCAGTGTCATTAGGGAACAAATCCATGATAGGAGAGTCCAAACTCTGTCACATGGCCCAAAGCGATCAAGTCAAAACCTGTAACTTTTCAAAAGTCTTTGCCTTAAAGATCTTTGAGTGTCTAAATGCTGCAATATCGTCTTGATTTATCCGTCAGATTCTCTAGAAATCAAATATTAATATATTAGCTCTAATTGTTGATATAGTTATCAATACAACTGTTGATAAAAGTTACATGTGATCACGATAAATGCATTTTACTTTTGAACTTGAATATGCAGTATATGCAATAAAAGACAGGATGAAAAAGGCAAATATCTCCACACAACTGCAACCTCCAACCAATCAGATTCTTAGAACATGATGTTGCGTTAACGAGGGGACAGTTTCAAGTTTGAAATGGTCTGTGAGTGTTTCCTAAATGGGTTCAGTGGTTCTCAGCCTGAAAAGTTTGACAAACTGCTCTGGATGATACCAATAATTCTGCTACTGCTAATTCTGTTTAGCATTAGCATCTTTCAGTGAAAGACAACAATAGCGCAAAAAAAGATGAGTTTATTTTACGGTAATACTTTTTACCCATGTTTACCATAAATGTGACACTTTATTTTGTCATTGAAAAGCAGCCGGGCTCCTTAAACCAGTCCTATATATTCATAATGCATAAAACACAGTATAGGCCACTTGAAGAAATACTCCAGTCTGGGCATCCAACCTCGAAACGAGTCGCTATTTTCCTTACGGAGTCAAACAACAAAAAATGACCAAAGAGATCGTCGTACAGGACGAGGCTGCATGAACTAGGCCGTTAGCTCAAAATGAAATAGAAACGTTTAATGCTGGTGGAGAACAGCACACAATAAAATATACTCTGGTGACATCATTAGAAAGAGGTGAAAAATTAACAGCACAACTTATTAAAAAAAAAAAATCATATATTGCTTATTGTGACAGTAATAAAAACTATAGAGCTTTAGAAAAGTTTTCACACCTTTGACAGGTTACAAAATCAAACTTCAGCGTGTTTTATTGGAGCCTTTATATAGCACGGTGACACGAAGCAGTGCATGATGGGACGTCAGAGGGAAATTTTTTAATGAAAAAGAAAACTGAAAAATATGTAGTTTTTAATAATGAAGGACATTGTAATATTTTAGATAAATATAACCAAATGTGAAATGATTGTGTAATTACTATTTAATGATAGTAATAAGAGAAAATCCATATTTTCTCCTTAATATTAGTAAAAATCAAACATTTAAATATTAAAATAAATTTTAGTCCTGGTGCCTGTTTTCCCATTTAACATTTTTGATCTAAACCTAAAACTGAAATGGTAATTTCTTCTTTGTTGGTGTCAGATACATTTCTTAAGCAATGTATCTATCCATTATTTTTTAAGTAATAGAAAATCTTTTCTATTTTCAATTTCAAATAGAAAAGATGAACGCTGATTTCAAAACACGCTTTTATTCTAATCTAAATTAATTTGAACTATTTTGCAAAAAAGCCTGTCAGATGTGCAAGACTCTCAAAGGTTTTCAGCTGTAATAGTGGATAAAACACTGTAGGCCACACTTTTCAGACTTTTCTTGAGCCTTTTTACGGTCGCTTCATAACAACGCACCGCTTTGTGTTGGTCGGCCATAAGAAATCCCAATAAAACCAGTAAAGTTTGCGGTAGTAACGTGACAAAGCGAGCAAAAGCTCAAACGGCATGAATACTTTTGCAAAGCCCGTCAATTTCTGCTCAATTCACAGCAGATTTGGTGGTTGTTAGTCTGTAACCATGGTGCCAGCCTGGCTGTTAATGTTATTAAAAATGTGTGAGTAAATTCATTCCATTAAAGCACGCTAGCATTGCTAGCATACCACATTAAACCCAGAGGGGGAAGTGTTACCTGTAAGCTAATCCAGTTTCTAGATTAAAAAGCAGCAGTTTCCCTACGTTTCCATGACTACGATCTGTGAGTTTGTAACACAAGCCCTACAGCTGGCTCTTCCATCATTCCTACGCCACTCTGAGAAGTCTTAAAGACGGACATTTGGGATAAAGGCAAAAATGATCGTCAACAAACCAAGGCACTTGGATTTGATTCAAGGAAAGGAAAGCAGGGAGGTGCGGGCATGATGTGCACGACGGCGTACAAGAGCCGTAGTAGATAGAAGAGGGAAGAGGAGTTAATTTTGGCCAAAAAAACCTCAGAAATTTCTAGATAAAGCTCAGAAATGTTATAGACGTAACTTGGAAATTTCTGAGATCGGAAAGTCAAAAATTTGCTCGGTAAAACAGACATTTTTGAGATCAGAAAATTTTGAGAAGAAAAACTTGGAAATTCCCAAGCTTCAAAAGTCAAGAATATTTTATTTCAAAGTTTTATTCTCCAACTTTCTGAGTTTTTATAGCAATGTTTTGCCTTTTCACACTCAGAAATTCCCACGTTTTGTCTAGAAAACTTCTGAGATTGATGTAAACATTTCTGAGATTTTTTGGTGACAACGTACTCGTCCGTTTTTTGTTGTCCATCTACAACATCCCGAACACGCCGTCGTACGATTTGTGCCACTAGTGTCGCATCTTTCTTCATTTTACATATATTTTAAATCAACCTGAAAATTTGGGATTTTATTCTTCCCCAACATATCATTCAGTCCTCTATATATATATGCTCTATATACCAAATCTATACAAAATAGAACTTTACAACTATATACTGAAAATATCCCTCGGGTAATAAATAAAAGCACATATATATATGTATATATATATATATATATATATATATATACGGCATATATATATTATATATATATAGTCTCTCTCTACTTTCTGGTGATTACAATGGAGAAAAGAAGTTAAAGCGATGCTTCTTTCTCTTCTTTATGTTTACATTCAGAATTGTGTCAGTGAGGTCCCACAGGTGGGTGTCGGGGAGCGGGTGGGGGGCAGTGGTATTTTAGCTATCTTGAAGCCCTGAAGCTTTAAAAAGAAAATTAAAAAAATAAATCTGTCCGTCACTGAGTGGTTCCCCCGGATTGATTCGTCTCCCAGCGTTTATAAAGCATTAACCAAAGCAAGTCGGCTGTTAGTGGGAGCTGCTACCACGGAAGAGCGCTAAGTCGTTAGCATCCCTGTTAGGTTGTTATGTGGCTGGAGACTGGAGTGCTGTAGCAGCACTGAGGGTGGAGCCGGTGCTCCGTGTGTCTGCTGCTGCTGCTGCTGCGCTGCAGGGAGGGGTAACGTACGGAGGGGCTGGAGGGCAGCCGGGAGGACGCCGACGACGAGCGCTGAGACCCTGATGTCGCCGGGCCTGCACCGCCGGAGCGCTCGCCGTGGCTCAGGTTCCTCTTGCGATCGCGGACCAGCGCCCTCTGGTGGCGCTTCATGCGCTCCAGCTGCTCCTCGGCGGTCATCCGGCCTCGGGTTTGGCTGCTGGGGGGCGGGCCGCCCTCTGTGGGGGACGACAGGCGCTCAAAGGCGCTTTTGGGTCGGTCCTGAAGAGACAGCGGTGGAGGAGAGAGGGGCGGGGGAGAAATGGGAAATCTTCTTAGAAATGTTCCATTTCAAAATTCCATACTTCAAGACTTAAAGCTGCAGCATGTGACTTTTAAAAAAATATATCACCATGTTGTAACAGTACAGTATGAGACAAATAAACTGCTTAAAATATCAAACTCCCCTGCCTTCTCCCAGTGCCAACTAGAAACAACCAATCAGAGGCAGGAGGCGGGTCTTAGCGCTGCCACTCACCCTTTTTGTGGCACTGCCCTTTTTTTCTCCCCTGTTGTATCTCTGTTGCTCTGCAGCTAGCCTTGAATGCTAAGGCTAGTTAGCATGTCCACCGATGATGACAGATAAAAGGTTTTCCTGTAAGTTGTTTCTCTTTCATTAGCACATTTAGCAGAGAACATGAGATAGATCGACAGTGCTAAGACCCTCCGCCTGGCTCTGATTGGTTGTTTTTAGTTGGGAGTGGTTCACTTCTTAAGACAGCAACACTAGCTCAGGGAGGAAGTGGAGGCATTTCTAAACCATTTAAACAATAAAAATAATACAATTTCATTCTGTTTGTTTTTCAGTTATTTGATTGAGTAAAATATTTTTTTGGGGGGGTGGAGGAGAGAGCTAATAGGGAACCAAAAGTGACTGCAGCCGAGGGGCCCACATGCTTTTAAATACGGCCCTGCAGGTTTGTATCAAATGGCTAAAAGTTAAGGAAACAATCAGTGAAAGCATAATTTTAGCAATCTCAGGTAACTTAGGCTGTCATGGTTTTAACTCTGTTTCATGTGGTTTTGCCATCCAACTCACCATCTGCAAACTCTTGGCATTCTAATCGTCAGATCTTCTGCTTTTCCTGTTCAAGTTTTGTCTTGGTTGAAAAATGTTGGATTTAGACCTCTTCTAACACTGACATAAGTCTGTTCACGTTGTCTTGTTTTCTACATGTGCCGTAACAAACTGACCTTTGGTGCAGCGCTGCCGGGAGCCCTCCTCAAGGTGACGTAGGACGAGATGGAGTTGGATTGGTCCAGCCGAGACGTGGTTCCTAACAAACCTAGTTGAGAATGACAGAACCAACAATCATGGGTTTAGTTCAGCTTTATTTTTAGAAAGTAAAAAAACACAAAACAAAAAACATGTATAATTGTTCTTCCACTTTGCAGTTATAAGCCACCAATAATCCTCCCTCAAAAAATAATACTTACATTTTAAAACATTAGATATAAGATATTCATTTTATAAAAATGAATATCTCCGCCACGTCATTTGAAAAAATGATGTTGTACAGGTGAGATCGTTTTCAGAAAGGTTTCCATCTACATGAACATCCGCCCCGAGTTTTAAACATGCCAAACCCATAGGGGGCAGTGTAGGTAGCACAAAGCTAAAACCTGTCAGCCAATCAGATTTCTTCAACCATGGGTCCAGGACGTTTAATTGTGTCAACAGATACTGCTTTAAATAACATATTAGAATATAAAGTTACTAAAACACAAGATGATGCTGACTGAAGTTGTGTTGAATGAGATTTAGGGTCTTGTGTTGAAGACCGTAACTCTCAGTTTTTTCATGTATAAACACAAACACAAATACAGAGTTTCCTCAAATCTCCGCTTTAGTCAGAGTTTTTATAAACAATCATTTTGAGAGATATTAAACTGAGTTTCCGTTTGGATGAAAGGCAAAAACGCATAACAATGTATTAATTTCCCCAGATATCTGAGTGCGTTAGGACTAGGCCTAAGAGATGGGCAATACTGTTGAAAATTTTTTATTCCATGTAGACATAACACCTACTTAAACACACAAATACATGTCAAAGTGTTGTTTTTCTTGCATGTAGTGATTAAAAGACCTTGGGTCGTTTCTGCTCCAAGGTGAAGCATATTACCTTTGCCTGGGTAATACTGGTAGTCGGCTTCAGACGCTGTGATTGGCTGACTGCTTCCTGGCAGCTCTGGTTCGCTCAGGTATGACCTCAAATCAGTCTGAAACAGAAATCAAAGACGGGCTGAGATGCTAACGTAGCACCTCTATTACCCTACACAGATTAACTGTATCATATCTACATGAGCAAACACTGTGTAGAAGGCTCCCCACTTTAGGAAAAATGAATGACGATACCTTACAGTCTCCATTGGCAACGTACTGGCCGCCCTCCCTGTCCCGCTTCCTCTCGTCTGACTGCCGTTTGAGCCCTCGCACCGATGTGTGGCGGATGACAGAGGCCTCCTTGGGGAGCGGAGGCACCACGGGGGGCGTCTCCTCGTAGTCATAGAGACGAGGCAGCGGCGGCCTGGGCGGGGCGCCGTCCTCTGCCTGTACGGCGGTCGGATCAGGACGGTTACAGACTCGTGGAGGAATTTTGTGGTGTATTCTGTTTGCAGAGGGCGAGGATGGACACTCACCCACTTTGGCACGGTGCTGTGAGGCAAAGTGTGGGAGATGGAGCTGCGGGGGGGAGGCTGGACCTCCGCGCCGCCGGAAGGCACCGCCTGGTCAGACACCGCCTGGTCAGACACCGAAGGCACTAATCTCCTGTCTGCTGAGGCGTGTCAACACAGAACGCTGTACGCTTAGACAAAGGTGGGATGAAAATGGCATTTTTATGCTATGCTAAATCAAAAGAGGCTAATTTCATGTATCATACACCCTCATTTTTCCTCCAGTTTTGCTAAAAAAAAAACAAATATGACTGGGCTGTGAGACTGATGTGATCACATACAGTACATCTATGTTAGTAAGCAATAATTTGTGGTGCGTGCATTTGAATGTCACACAAGTTTGCTCAATATTAAACTGTCACTCCACACTGACTGTCGTACACCTCAGGTATGAAATGCCAGGAAGGCCAAAAATGCACAAAAAAAAATCTGAAAGACATACTTTGCATGTTTTTTGCATGCAATGTTTTTAACGTTTTTAACGCTTAAACAATTGTGTTCACAACTTAAGCCGTATGAAAATGAACCACATAATCAGCCAATCACAGATGGTCAGGTAACGTCTGACATCACAGACATTACAGAACAAGAAATTAAGATTTAAGAAAAACAAAAGTTTAATACAATTGAATTTGTAATGTAAAAATATGTAGCTGAGCACAACTTTCTTCTTCATAAAATCTAAATAAAAATGGAGTAGAGTCCAATCTTAGTGGCTGTAGGATTTATCCTTTGTCTTTGGCAAAAGACAAAGGAACCATATCTCCTGAAGCCATATCTCCTGCTATTGCATGACTTATGTTTGTTTTGGCTGCATCTACCCAAAATGCCCTACGCTATAGTCCACTTCCTGCTTTTGAAGCAGTGTTTGATCCGCTTGGCTTTCACATAAGCATTGGAACCGCACCAGAGTTCCCTTCAACCGAACTAAGACCTAAGTTTCTAGACGGACCAGGGGACTCAAAGAAAGGAATAGGCAACACAATATTAGAGAAGCTTTCATTAGCGACCGCAATGTCGTCTGCAAACAGACGGATCTCACCTGGATTCTGAATAGAGTCCACAGTTATCTTGTAGTTGGCTTTGCTGGCGCTAAGACCACCTATGACGTCCTCAATCCTCCACAGCTCCCGCTTCAGTTCAGCCTTTTCCTGCTGCATTACAACACATGCAAACAGACAGAAGTTTTTTCTACTAATTTTACCTTTTTTTTTTTTGTGTATTGTGGTTTGCACTTTTGTTCATTGGGGTTGTGGAAAAGCAACATTCAGAACGGCTGACATGCTGAGGGTTTTGTTCTTTTAAAGGGCAGAAGGAAGTCCCACCTGAGACGTGTCACTGTGGGTCATGTGTGCCTGCAGTGCCAGCCTTAGCAGCTCCACTGATTGCTCCAGCCGGCTGTATTCCTCCCACGCACGCGCCATTTCCTGCAAAACCCAAACAAACACACGCTCTTCAACCATTTGGTTAGCATTTGAAGCAGGATTTGTGTGCACAAACTAAAATATTTGAGTTCAAATATTTTTAAAAAAAAATCTACTAACATATAAATGTATAAAGGAAATAGGGATGCAACCAAGTTATTTTAGCTACCGATTAATCTATAGATTGTTATGACAAGTAATCAATTAATCAGATAAAAAAATTTCAAATATTTTATTTAAGCTTTTTTTATGCAATATTGGAAATACATTATAGCAGTGGTTCTCAAACTTTTTTCAGTGATGTACCCCCTTAAAGATATATTTTTAGTCAAGTACCCCCTGACACGGGCAAAACATTTTTGGAATAAAAAAGAGGTACAGTGCTGTAAAATCACTGTCTGATTTATTAAAGCCAAACAACTTATATCAGTGAACCTGACAAATACATCCATATTGCAAACATTGCATGGTTAAACAAAAAAGAAAAACAGAAGACGGTGACCACCAGGAAGGTATAAAACCAGTCAAAACTGAAATATGCAAAACGCTGCTAATTTATATTGGTCTCTGTAATGGTACAAAATTAAATATATACATAAATAACTAAAATGTGTTCACAGAAATAAATCTATAACTTAATTATAAATAAATTATATTTTGTTTACAAAATAAATTAACTTAATAAATAAAGATTTGCTCACAAAAAAAAATAAACGTTACCTCTTCAAGGATCAAAAAATAGAAGATTGCACTTTAATCACTTTGCATTGAATATTTGATTTGATTTGAACAGTATGTAACAGGCAGTGATTTATGAACAGGAAAAAAATTACTCAGTACATTTTAATGAGAAATATGGGCTTGCACCTCACTGAGGATCTTTGTCATTCTTGGTGGCAGGGAGGCAACTGCAGTGATCAAGCTCTTCTTCTGTTTCTTTGCTTTGTTTTGATCAGCATCATTGCTGAGAAGGAGGCCTCACATAAATATGTGGATGCAAAGGGTAGCAGCTGCTCCAAGACTTATTATGAGGAGCCTACTGATTTTTTAAAAATATTTTGAAAAAAAATGTCATGTTTACTTTGTCCCTGTGTTCAATGTACTGTTGTGGATAGTTGACTAAATAAAAAAAAAAAAAAAAAAAAAAAAAAAAAGATATTTTGAAAAGCTTCACGTACCCCCTGCAGTACCTCCACGTACCCCCAGGGGTACACGTACCCCCATTTGAGAACCACTGCATTAAAGGATGGAAATGAAAATATAATTTGATTCCTTTTTTTAAGTTAGAAAATTATTCACCTAAAATGCAACAACAGCATTTCTTTAGTGAACACAATCATTTGTAGTAAAGGCTGAATCTGCAGCTAAAATCATCCCAACATCAACATTTGAAAAGCTCAGGCCTGCTTCACTTACCATCACTTCAGCACAGACTTATCTGATGATTGTCTTTTATAATATGTGGGTAATAATAAGCACTTAATAGGAGATTCTTTTTTGCAGAATTTGATCAACCTGTTGAAGCTAAAATTATGACATTTGAGGATTTTGGGGTAGAACACATTTACAAAGAAGGTTTTTTTTGTGCATCTCAAATATATATGTACATACTTTTCGTACAGTTTTGTCTTAATTAATTGCTCTGAGAACGTTGTGCTTTTAGAAAATTGCCCAGTGTTGAGTCTGAATGCTCCAACTAACGATTAATTACCAAATTAGATGACGATTAATTTGACTAACCATCGTGATTAATCATGATTAATCTAACTTAATCCAACTAATCACAATTAATCCAACTAATTGTAATTAATCCAATTAATTGTCTCAGCCCTAAAATTAAACATTACCATTTCCAACAAGTCTAGCACTATCAGTCGACTGCGACAGACACAGCAGACATGAATACCGTTGAGACGCGGGAGATTTGGGCCCTGATGGTCACCAGGTCCTCCTGCAGCAGCCTCTGCTGGTTGGCGATCTTGTGGACATGAGCTGGCTGCTCCTGGTATTGCTCCATCTGCTGGTGAGACACGTCAAGCACTCTCTCCAGCTTGTCCTACAATGGGAGAGGGGTTGAGCAAGTTATCTTATTGGTTGTTTTATTCACCGATAATGCATACAAAACAAACATTACAGACGAGCAAACAGAGGCATCGATCTACAAAATAACCGATTAGAGGGATGAATAAAGTAATTCTATTCTATTCTATTCTATTCATCCCAGCAGGGAAATTACTTCGCAGTTACAGCATAGAGACGAGACACAATAACAACTACCACTGAGTAGTAGTTGTCTATAAATTGTAAAAATATGAATGCTGTTAATATAAAAAGCAACTTAAGAGCAGTCCTTGCAAAGATAAAAAAAAAAAAGAAAAACAAGAGATGTTTAAATATTTAAATGTCCACTTTCACACTTTGCACACATGAGTTCTCAAAAGAAAATACATTTTATCTGTGGATAACAAAAGGCTGATGGAGCAGTGCCTCAATCTGTAGTAGTCTACAGCTTATTTTGTCATTTGAAAACGCATGCAAAGAATAAATTATTGTAGGTCACATTGTTTAACACTGGGAGTACCAGGGTTTTCGACCTCTCCCCTGACTTACCGAAACAGGGCCAAAAGGCCCTGAGTCCAAACTGACGACTCTGATGGCTCAAATTAGCATCCCTTCTTCAATTGTAAATGTGGCCGTTGACCGTCAGGCCAGAATGTAGGAATGTGAATAGTCCATGTTGGGGGTGGGTATCTATTAAACCTACAGGAGATCAGATCTCCTGTAGGTAGTGCTCTTCAGTTTAGTTTTGAAGCATACATGAAGTGTTTTTGGAGAGATGTGACCTTTTGCAGCTGATCCATGATGTTGTGCTGCATTATCCAGGTCATTTTGCCAAATGTACATAGAGTTTGCAAAACATACAATCTGTTTCAAAAAATATGCAAAGGTTTTTCTAAAATAAATTAGTAATGTTTTTCTTTTAAATAAAGCTAAGTGGGTTTAAAATGACAGTTTAGAAATAAACTAACCAAATTAATTGTGTTGATCCACCTCAAAAAAATCATGCAAAAAGTGTAAGCAAAAGAGATCTGGGAGACTTTGCACATGCAAATTTGCATGCAGCCTTTTGTGCTGTGGAGGATAAATAGGTGACTGCTTCACCTATTTAGTTCACAAGAACTAATGGCATTTATTTCAGTCATAATCTTGCGGGGGGTGACCAAGGTTCCATCACTATGTGACAGCTGGTCAGCAAACCTGGCAAACATGATTGACATGGCAGCACTGAATGCACATGTGCTTTATCAGGCATGCATTGGGGTGCAGGAGAGACGGGTGGACTTCCTGGTTGAGCTTGCAAAAGAGTTCGGTAACTCTCATGTGAGTGAGAAGAAGGCACACAAGGAGAAACTGCTTCGGCAACAACCTTCCACACCCAGCTCAGGCAAAAGGGCGAAGTGTCAGGTCAACCATCGATGCAGGATGCGTGTCCTGAGGCCGAAACATCATCAGTGACCCCTCACACCTCCACCATGGACTGTTCTCCCTGCTGCCCTCTGGAAAGAGGTTCCGCAGCATCCGGTGCAGGTCCACCTGGTTCCGAAACAGCTTTTTCCTACTTGCCATCAGACTGCTGAGCTCTTAACTGGACTGCACTCAAAAACTGGTCTCCACTTTATACCTTGCACATGTACAGAGCTAAATAACTTCTATTTTACTGTCAGTCCTGCACTTTATATTTTATATTTAGATTTATATTCATATTTTATACTGTATTTTATTTTACTCACAACATTGGAACCTCAAACATTGTCCTGAGCCGTATGCAACGAAATTTCGTTCTGTATACACCCTGTGCATTGAAAATGACAACAAAGTCAGTCTAAGTCGAAGTCGAAGTCTAAGGAACAATTGTGCAACTGTGAGATGCGTTGAGGCCATTACCAGGGTACTTCTAAGGTAATGGCCCTATTTACTGAACAAAAGCACCTGCTAGATAAGATCCTTCAGGTCAATCGACCCATCTCTGGGGTCCAAAGGTAGAAATGTTAAATGACCTTTCTCTGGTACTTAAAAAAAAGAGAGAAAAATATTAATAAATCTATAGGATATATATATATATATATATATATATATATATATATATATATATATATATATATATATAGAAGTACTTTGTTTTATATATTCTTTTTTATAAATATATAAAAAATATATATTCTTTAAAACAAATTAATCTCTAAGTTGAGGAGAGTGTTGTTCCACTAAGAGGACATGTTGGACTGAGACATGTTGAGAAGCTGGACTGTGATGAGTTAAAACCGCCTCTAGAGGGCAGCATTTCACTAAGAAACATCCCGACTCACTACAACAGCTCACCAGAATGTCACTGATTCGATCTCCTCAGACTAATTTATGACATTTAATAACAAAAACCCAATAAAGTTTGATGATTCTTGGACATTGGTGCTGCTTTCCTTCCTTTTAGAGGGAAAAAAATAATTATTTAGGGGTGCTGTGTTGGCACAGGGGTTAAACATAACACACATAAGGAGGCCTTAGTCCTCGATGCGTCCGTTGCAGGTTTGATTCCCAGCCTGGTGACCTTTGCCACATGTCTACCCTCTCTCTCATTACCCACTTTCCTGTAAATTCACTATCAAATAAAGGCCAAAAACAACCGAAGAAAAAGAAAAAAAAAAAGAAAATCATTATCAAGAGAAAAAAGAAACCCTCTACTTTCTACTGTAGCTGCATTTGCCTCTGAATTATGTCAGATTCATTTCATCTTTTTTTAAAAATTTTTTTAACCAGCGTAATCGTGGAGTTGCGTTTCAGAGACGGGTTACCTTGTCGTTCTTCAGGGAGCTGATCCTGGCCTCCTGGTCCTTCAGAATCTTGTCCTGCTCACATAAGCGACTCAACTTCACCTGCAGGGGGAGAAGCAGAGCTGGGTGGGCATGCGCTGTTTACCCAGATGAAGTTGCTCTCAAGGGCTAATCAGAGTGTCTGTGCGTCGACTTCTGATAATGAAGTGGCCCTCTTACTTAATTAAAGCCATGTGTCTGCAGCTGCTCTGACTGCACACAGAACAGAGGGTCAGGGCGTCAACGGTGAACACCAAGAGCCGCTTTTAATGGGTGAAATGGATTGATTATTGAATATTTACCATGCGATAACTCCACCTGTCTGGTGCAGATGCGTTAGAAGATGTTCACTTTACAGGAACCGGCTCAAACAAACCATCTTTTGATGGAAGTTTTAATGCAGCGAAAACGATAAAATCTTCAATTGAGCTTGATCTGAGTTCATGTCATCAATCTGACACATTATTGTGGTCTCCATGGTGAACCCCATTCTTGGGGTATGGTTGTATAATAGAGTCCTTTCACGTGAACGTTCATAAATAGTGCAAATAAGGTTTGGGAAATTGTTTGGATTATCCGAGTCAAAGACGAACAGAGTCCACTTCATGTTGCTCTCTGGGTGCTGCTGTTACCAGAAGAGCTGAGAATAAAAACTTACATTAATTTCCTTGGATCAAGGCAGCAGAAGGTGGAAAAAACCTCCGTTAGTGATTCATAGAACTTATTTTAGTTAGCGATTAATCAATTATTCTGACAGCTAATCGACTATTCTGACGATTAATCAATTGTTCTGATAAAAATATGCACATTCTGCAGATTTCTCATATTATATAACAATAATAGAAATACACTTAAAGATCCAAATGAACAAATACATTCCTTTTTTTTTTTAAATCAGAAAATAAAGAACATCTTTAGATCATCTGTAGCAAAGGATGCATCTGCAACATGCGAAAAACTCTTTCTACTTGACCGAACATCAGTACAGTACTGGGCAGATCTGTTGAATATTTGACATTTTTTTGGCTTGAATTAATAGTTTAACAAAAAAAACATCAATTTCTTATTATACTGAACATTTCTAAAATAACTCATCTTAAATAGATTTAGTGAGGACAGCCGTTCGTCACTTCTGACTGTGAACTGAGTTGTTGTTTTCAACAGCTTTCAATCTCCGCTTGTTTACGGGCAGCAGAGGAAGAAGGCCAAAGTGCAGCGTTTATGGCTTTTTAGAAAAAGACGGTGTAAATAAAGCGATCATCTCAAGGCACTGTCAGTGTCCTTGTTCTTTAGATATATACAGTATTTTTTTTTTTTACCAGAAGCCCTCTGTTGAAAATCAGACTTGTTATTTTAATGTTTTATTAGACTTACAGACACATCACATTAAATCACTTTACTTAGTTACCTTTTAATGTCTAATCAGAAGTATTCATAGCTCCAATAAATAATTAATCTGCAAATTCCATGTTTTAACCTCTTTTTTAAATTCACAGACATCAGTCCTTTGATTCACTTCCACAGTTTAAATCCAGAAGGTCAGTAGGAATTCACAGCAGAGATTTCTAACAAGGCTGGGTTTTAAATGACTTTAAAAACCACCAGAAAGGAAAGAAAGAAGGAAGAAGAGAAAATAAATTCGGTTCTAATTCTATTGGAAATCCATAAATGTTGGTGGAGAAATTCAATAAACTGACAACCTGTCTAAAGTGGACTTCAATCAGATTATTTATGCGGTTAAAATGGATACTCACATCCACATCGCTTTCTGCAACCTTGACAGGCTTCCCCGCCTCCTTCAGCGCCTGATTTCCGGCTACCTGCAACATTTCAACGTCAACAGACCCAGATGTTAGTTGTTTGCTGAGGCGAGGCGTCTGGCTCCTCGCTACATTAGCCCCGAGACGAAGGGAAGCGCAGAACACTGGGAGCAGCTGTAGACTACCACAAATAAGGGGAAGAATGTCGTTGACATTCACTTGTCCTTGTGAACATGAACAGGGTGAGCGACTTCTGGTCATGAACGACACGGTGGCTATGGACACTTTGAAGCTCTGCACAATATTCACTTGCCTGTAAAACCTTCGTTGCCTTCAGATTATTCATCCGTCTAACAGGAGAACGTTTGAGAACACAGGTGAGGGCTCATTTAAAGGGACATGTTGGATTTCTGAAGTGAGGCTCTGTTGAAAGCTTTTGAGCAGTTAATAATGATAGGCCTCCACTGACGCTTCTATTAGAGGGGAAAATGAAAGACTCAGCAGATGAGTGCATCATCAGCAAAATTAATGCAATTAACAATTTTTTTTGTTATCGATTAATCAATCATTAGGATGATTAATCGGTTTAAAAATTTGGCATATTTTGCAGATTTTTCAACTTAACCACTTAAAAGCCTTTTCTGTGCAATATCAGAAATACATTGAAAGATAAAAGTAAAGAAATTATTTTTTAAATAAGAAAATAGACATTTCATTACCTAAATTTTAACAGCATTCCTTTAGCATACGCTTGACCATCAGTGCCTCTACCGCTAAAGAAAATCCTTCTAACATCAACATGTGAAAAACTCAACCCTTTCTGAATGACTAAATGTCACAATTAATAATTGGACAGCAAAAGGTGTTCAATTTTTTTATTATTTTACAGCATTAGAAACAAGTGAAGCTAAAACCATGCCACTCGAGGTGTTTTGGGTTGAACATATTCACAAAGTTGTTTTTTAGTTTAAATGCAAAATGTTTACATTTTTGTACATTTTTGTTTTGATCAGTGCTTTGAATATGTTCTTTCAACAATTTGTGTTGTTTTTAAGTTTGTATATGCCAGTTAATGATTAATCGATTATTAAATTAGCTTACGATTATTTCAATCATCGATTCATTGCGATTAATCCGATTAATCATTTCAGCCCAAATAGTGAAGCAGGAGGGTGGAGCGATTCTTGCTGTAGAGCAAACAGGTGGGTGTTATTAAAATGCCGAGGTGAAGAGGCAACCGCGACGCCCTGCAACTGTGGCTGTCCATCAATCTGGGAGTGGTTTTAAGGCCATTTCCAAACAATCTGAAACCCAATACTTTACGAGAGTAAAGACTATTTACAAACAGAAAACATTTAAGACAGCTGCCAATCTTTCCAGGGGTGGAGGTGTCAGTGGATTCAGCCCAGGGTCAGATGGGGTAATGGTCAGGAAAATTGCAAGAAACCTGAAACTACAGGTTTCCAGTATAATGTGAAGTTTGAAGAAAAAAAAAAATCCGAACAAGTTTAACTTGTTTGCAAGAATTGTCTGGAGAAAGCATTGTCTCTTTGAACATAATATTGTAGGGCTACAAATAATTATTTTATTAATTGATTATTTTATTGATTTATTCTGACGATTAATCGATTAATTGGATAAAGAAGTTGGCACATTCTGCTGGTGTTTCACTTACCACCTAAGTGACTTTTATGCAATATTAGAAATGCATAATAAATGCAAATATATAATTCAATTCCCTTTTTAACATAAAATAAAGATTTTGTTCATGTTACACTAAAGCATCGTTCCTTTAGTGAACGTTTGGTCATGTGTACCAAATGATGCATCTGCAGCTAAAAAATACTTCTCTCATCAATGTGAAGATCCTCGCTCTTTCCACTCAACTTGTCAATACACCGCTATTTTCTCAATTAATAATAGGATAGCAAAATTATTTAAGAGTTTGCGTAACTTATTCTAGAAAACTATTACTTTATTTAGCAAAAGTACATTCACTTCCTGTTGGTTTTCTGCTCAAAATAAAAGCAATTTTTTTTGGTACTTACTGTTCTGGCAGTGTAAACATCTTCACATGAGTGCAAGTAAGATAGTAACAGCTCGTAACCTCTCAACAGAACCACACTTAGAAAAACAATTTAACCTACTTGTTAAATATCAGTTTTAACAATTAGGTTATCGCCAGAAATCACTGAAAGATCCATTTTTTCATCGGGGAAATCAACCAGTTGAGGATTAAAACAATTTGTGAGGGAGGTGCAGCGTTTCAGAGGCGATGGTAGAAGCAGCTGGCTTTTCAACCACCGGGTCACAGCCACAGCCACAACACATGCACTGCCGAGCCATCCCATGCCCAGTACTCAACAGCCTGGCCAACATCGCCACACAGTGGAGGGGAGGTATGGAGTCACGATGCTGTTGGAGCTTTGAATGCAGCGCTGCAAAGCGATGGGATGGTCTTACTATAGAGCACGACACAGAAACCTCCCTGTTCTCGCCACGGCACAAACATGCACAAGCAGACACACACACACATACACACACACGCTACGTTGTAGAACATTTACCAGACACAGAGACACGTAGCTACATACAAATAGAGCTTACGTTCATTAAAGGCCTGAGTGGCCCAGCAGTGCAGTGCAGTAGTAAACTGTGAACTGCGAGGATCAGCGGCTCTAGAGCTCTGATCTGGGAGTCAGAAATCACAGAGACACAAGAGCCGCAGTCACAACATGGCGGCCGCTTCTAACAGCAGGTCAAGTGTTTGGGAGAAACACCACTCTTAAATAATCTGGAGCTACAGCTGGAATGTTTTGGGTCAACCGTTCAGGGTCGGGTGTAGAACAGAAGGGTGCAGTCAGTAACAAAGACCGACATGTTAGTCTGAGTGTGAGGCTTTTCAAATCAGAGAGAATACAACAGACTGAATTGTGCAATTTGTTTTCTCACCTTTATGTCCAGATATTCCAGGTCCTTCTTCAGCTGCATGTACGTGTCATCGGCCTAGAGGGCGAAAACCATCCGATTCAAAAACAAACTCAACAATGTGCAGTCTGAATATTCTACAGAAGCATCAACAAGAGGTGCACCGATCGCAGTTTTCAGGCCGATCACCAGCCCTCTCTCACAAATGACCAGAAGGGGACAGTGACTGATTTTCATATCTGTGCGGAAGTAAACAGATCGCCCAAAATGAATGAAATCGATCGGTGCACCCCGAGCATCTACCACAGATTTCCTGTTGACATGCAGAATGACAAAGTTGCACCCAGACTGAAAAGCGTCTTGCACTCGTTTTGATTCGAGATCCGGTTAAACACGCTGTACACAACAGATAAAAATACAAAGAAAAAGAAAGAGCGACCAGCTCCATCAGAGGGAGCCGTGAACTCATCTCACAGACAGGCAACATCAAAACAAGCTTCATGACGAGGACCGAAAGGAACGTCGCGCACCACCAACACCAAAACCGCGTAATCAAGACCGGCCAAACGGCTTGCTTGAAGCATGGGATGGCTTTGTGGACGTCAAAGGGATTGCAACACATCATGCTACAGACGACATTGGCAGAAGCACCACATGGAGACGGATCAGCCAAAGAGGAGTGAGTAGAGGCTGCCACTGCTTAAACTAGGCTGCTGCTTGGTCATGAAGTCCAGGTTTAGACAGCATTCTTTATCAATATTACACAGTGACAGGCAAAATATGTTATGTTACCACCAGGGGTGGCCACTGCTAGTTAAGCAGTTAGTTGTGCTAACCTTAAATCACCAATCATAAACGGTAGATCCACTAATGCTGAAGTGCTACACCAGCATGGTATTTTGTGGAAGCTAATGCTAAGGTACCAATATTAGCAACAATTTAGCTGTGGTGTAATGTTTAAGCGCTATACCAACATGGTGTTTAGTAGAAGCTAAATCGTTAGTATTAGCAATGCTTTAGAGTTGGTGTAACACCTAAGCACTACAACACAGTATTTAGGGAAAGCTAATGCTAAAGCGCTAACTTCAATTCAAAATATATCTGCCCTCAAAACACTTGTAGTCTGAAAGTTAATAGGAAAAAGAGAGAAAGGAATTGAAGAGAAAACAAAACTGCTGAGTAAACAGTCTTCACCAACTTCAAAATAAGAGATGAATATAAACGGCTAACTGCTTGAACAATTGCTAACAGTCAAGAACCGAAACTTTAACAAAGATGTTGAACTTTATTCACCTGAAATGTTACAAAACAACCAAGTAAATGACCACTTTAGAGTTTATCTGGAAAATTTATTTTAAGAGAAGGTAAGTGTGCTAAATGTTTTCAAAGTTAGCAAAAGCGCAAAACAAAAAATTAGCTCAGCCCTTAGCGCATTAGCGGAAGTGTTCCCACCACAAAGATTGACGCATTTTATTAGGATTTTCTGTAAAACAACAGCACAAACTAGTAATTTCAAACTGGATTTCATTTACTTTGTGGTGTTTCTACCAGCTTTAGACATTTACAGATGTAAAGCTTTGTCAATACAACATTTAAATTTTATAATGAATAAAATCTGATGATGTATGTTGCATAAGTAACAAATTGTCAAAGTTCTTTTTTTTTGTATGTATAATTTTAATGTTATAAAACCTTTAATGAAGATTCAGTGGCAGCCTTTACCAGGTCCTGGTAACATGAGGGAGGGGTAGCCATGCCTCTTGGGGCCCCACCTGGACGCTGCAGGGGCCGACATCTTCGAGGTGCGACTCAGGAGACGCGGTAGCGCTGAGGAGGAGGGGGCTGTCGCTAGCGGCGACAGCAGTTAGGAGGCAGTTTTGGTGGTAGGACTCTCTGGGAGCGCTCAGCCGCTGGATGTGAGCTAAGGTCTGCTGACGCACAGCGGCCATCTTGGCCTGGTGGCGGCGCAGCTGAATGAGGAGCAGAGTGAGCTCCTCCGGCTGTCGGGAGGCACCGCAGGATATTCAGTCTGGCAGCTCTCAACACTGACCTCACATGCTGAACAAAAACCCACTCAGCTCTTCAATACCTTCACTTTCACAGCGGCCAGGACGCAAAAACACAAAATCTTACCAAGTATTTTTGGTCTAGATTCTACTGCAAATGTCTTAGTACAATGGCAGATTATTTCTCTAATAACTAATACTTTTTCCATCAATATTGAGAAATTATTGACTTAAAACAAGCTTGGGTTTCTTGCTGAAATGTTACTTGTTTATTTCTTGAATATGTACAAAAAATACAGCATGAAGCTTAACGTAAAAGCTTTTGTTTTACAAATTCAAAGAAGTGGGTAGAAGTAAAAACTTATCAAAATTCCCCCTCCTTAACCATCTACATTAACATATAGTTCATACATATACTAACTAAACCAGTAACTAATAGTAAACTCATCAATATAGCATCTAATTTTAAATACAGCAGGTGAACAAAGACCATTCCTTTAAATTTCACCAAAAAACAAAACTAGGGTTAATAACAAAAACAGCAGCAACAATTGACTAATAATGTTATGCATTATATCCAGCAATAATCCTATGTTTATCTGATCATTTGAACTGTTTGGTCTAAGTTCAATATTGAATGATTCAAGTTTTTTCTAGTAGATCTGAATTTGCATATTTTAAACTGTGGTTCCCCTTCTTTAACTTATAAATATGCTCTTTAGTCTTAAACAATTGTTGAATGTTTTCCAAAAATTGCTTGTTTTTGGCTTTGTGTAATTTCACCAGGTCAAAAAACTCACAATTTGGATTTCACAAATAAGGTGTTACTTTCTAAATGTCGCACCTTATGGATTATTGCTGTTGCTCTTTCTTAATAGTTAGAACTGTCTTATTTCGAGCGCGCTAAGATATTTGCAGTAGAAACTGGACCAAAAATGTTATGTTTTTGCAGTGCATATGACTCATCGCTGATCTGGACAAGCAGAACTGCAGCTTAATTAAAGATTAACGAGGCTGAAACAAAAATCTGCTACACATAAAGTGGACTTCACATTTCTCTGGTCAACAACCAACTGACCAGGAAATGAATCCACAAACGGTTGCTAAAACCCTCCGCTGACAGAACCGAGGACCTCCGCAACGCAGAGCCTGAAGTCTTATAGGTTTTGGCATCGTGTGCATAAGAAGTGAATGCAGTTATTAAACGTACCGTCTTGCCATAAAGGCTGGGAGCGCTGACTGTGTGAGTGATGTAGCCAGTTGGAGGCATCGAACGTCTGTCAATAGTAGCAGACTGCGGCACAGACATCAGTGTTGTTAGTTAATGACAGGAGAAACGGATCTGGGTGAGCTGGAGCTACAGACTCTACAGATTTACTACCATCACTACATTCAGGTTTAAGTTGCAGTATGTAACATCTATATTAATATTATACTTTTATACAAATTTATATTCCAAGAAAAAGTTGGATTTCACTGTTCTAAATATCTGATATTTTCTTCTAGGATGCAGGAAAACAAAATCAGGCAAACAAACACCCACTACCTCTACCCCTGCTGACCGTCTTATTGGAGGGTAAACTCATAAAAATGCAGTAATGAAGAAGAAGGTTGTTCTGATTCTGTTGAGTATTATTCTTACCTTCAGCATCTGAGACTTGCTCCTTCGGGGTGACACGGTAAAGGGAACGTTCAGCAGTGGCCTGTCCCCAGCGGGTCTTACGGTCACCCGTTCGGCGGGAGTGTGAGGCCTTCGGTTGGGGGACAGCGTCCTGCTGGTACCGGGCGGAGGCCCCGGCGGCGGGAAGTCTGCGGCCGACGGCGGCACCGACACGCAGCGAGGAGACCCCTCCGACCTGCGCAACGAAGAGGAGGAGGGTGGCACGGTGGACGGGGGGCGGGGCCCGAACGGGTAATCCGGGGCCGGGGTGTAGATCGGCGCTGTGGGGCTGCCGTGACGGAACTGCTGGCGCTGCTGCCACTCGTACAGCTGCAGCACGGTGTTGGACCCCGAGCCCCCCTGGTCAGGGGTGAGCCGGAAGTGGCTCAGGCGGTCGTGGGCGTACTTGTACTCGCCGAGTCGACCCGACGGGGGGCTGTGGCGTGGAGTTTTTGGCAAAGTCTGAAAGGCCTCCATGGAGGTGTACTTGTGCTGCGTGGGCGGTGTCCGACGGGGAAGGGTGTTTTCTCTGGAGGGAGGGCTGTTGAAGAGGAATAAGGTGGAAATAATTTCCCCCAACACAATAATTACCATTAAGAGAGTCACTGAATTTCTAGCGTCTTTCAAGACACCCAGGAACAATTTACAACATAAAGTGAAAATAAAAGCAATGTAAATGGGAAATCAGTGGAAAGGCTGTAAGCTTTGAGTTATGATCTGAAAGTAAGAAGAGTCAGTAGCTGCATTTCTACAACAAATGTGCACAGATGGTATCAAAAGCTGGTAGCAAGAACCCAAAGGAAAGATGTTCATCACGAGCTTATCAAGAGTGAAGTTCTGTTTCCAAGAAGCAACATTTTTTACAGCTGAAAATCAAATGACTAAAATCAGAAAGTTTTTATGCAAAATGAACAATATTGACCTACCCCCTTTGCTCAGCCTTCTGGACTTTGACCCACTGCTCCACCTGCTCCAGAGTGTTTCTCCTCTGCAGATGCTTGAACGTGTCGGAGGCTGCCGGCTCCGGCGCCCTCTGGTACGTCCCCGCCGCGATGCCGTTGGGCTCCAGGATGGGGCTGGGCGTGGACACCAGGCCGTTCCTCGTGCAAAGGCTGGAAGGCAACGTTGAGGTGGCTCGTGACGGAGCGCGGGACGTCACTCTGGACACGGGAGCAGACGCGGACGCGTGGTCCGACAGCTGGAGGGCGGCGGTGGCGGCTGGCGGTCTGGATGGAAGGGGGCTCTGTTTGTCCGTTTCCAAAGAGGCGGTCCCCACGTGGCGCTCCAGGGTAACGCTGCCGGCGTCCTGGTGAAAGCTGCAGAGCTCCTCTGTGTTACGGTGGATGGGCTCCAGCAGAACTTCGTGGACAATTGCTTTTGTGGCCTCAGAGTCTACAGTCTTCATCTTCTGGTGATTCACGTGGTTCGTCTGCGGGACAGCTTGTTGCAACAACATGGTGACTTTGTCAACGGGTCTGTAGAGAAGGAGACACGCAGTCAGATAATATTAAATAGTTCAATGAAACTCTACAAAAATACCCATAGCTCAAATGTTCGATGATATGTCAAACTGAAATAAGTATTGGTATTAGCGTCGGCGATATGGGTTCTGTATTTCCATGGCATCACCCACCTTTATTAAACAGATTTTCTAAGCTTGAGATACAGCTGGATAATCTACAGATGCTTTAAAATTCTCTACAAACTTCTCCCTGACTTGTCTGCTGCAATCCATGGTTTTCGTGGTGTAGTTTGTTTTCAGTTTGTTCCTTTTTTGCCATCGAATAACTGATTTTGTGATACTACTTTAGAAATATATTGTTTCCTCATCAAAACACGTAGAAATCTGGAATCTACATATCAAAGCAAAAAAGATGAGAAAAACGACACCAAACGTTTCTTTAAATTCTTTACTAGTTTGATTGTTGAAACTCGCCACAGACGGTAACTTGCTCAATATCAAGTTATTGATATTAATAAGGCGGAGGCCGCAGTGCTGTAGAAGTAAGAAATACTGCCTCCTGTAGGTGGGAGTCGGTTAGTGGCACTCAATGTTTTTTTTTTTGACAATTTTTGCAAAAAATATGCAATAAACTCTTTACTATGGATAAGCACAAAAAACTGCACGGTTCTGTTGATTTTGCATGAATTTTTGTGAACACATTCTTTTTAAATATATATTCTTTAGGGGTATTAGAATATAGGTGCATAAAGTCAAACCCACTTCACACTTTTCAGATTTTTGTTTGGAAACGTTCATTATTTTGTTTCAGATTCTTATGGCCTATTCATAGTTTTGGCTAATGTGTGGAAGAGTTCAAGGGTCATGAATACTTACAGCAAGGCGACTCTAATGATAAAAAAAAAAACCTAAAGACATTCTCTGGCTAATTTGCTAAAAAAAAAGAAAAGTAATTTATACCTAATTGCTCACTAACTAACAGGCTCATTAAAGTCATTTAATCTCCGGAACATCGTATTCCCATGTTCTGAGAGTTCAGATCTTTGTTCTTTTGTCCTGAACCGAATGTAAAGTAGATGGCTGTCAAATAAAAGAGAAATTTTAAGCTTCATCTTCTACTTTGACAAATCTAAATACACCATGCAGATCTTTTTTTTTCTTTAAACCATTGCAGCTGACAAGCAAAGCCTTAAAGGCACAAGCTGATTCGAAACTCATTAATTAAGTCCAACATGAAAACCTTGAGAAATATTCAGGTTTCTGTCACGAAAGAAAAACCTTGCATAATAATAGGAAAGCCTGTGGTGCCAAGATTCTCCTTCCCAGCAGCTACTATCTAAAAATAATTCAGTAAAACTGGCACACTGGCGACTGCTTTGACCCCATTTGATGCTGGTTTCAAAGTACGTTTGGTGCTCAATACTCGTAAAAAAATAAACGCTACAACCGAGAATTTTAACAACAACAAAGCGAAACGTGCCAGGCGGTGTTAGTGCTACTGTCACGGCTTCCACAGGCAAACAAACAGGAAAAGAGGGAGCTTTAACAGAAAGTTCAGAGAACTCCCGGTTGGAAGCTGTCGGGGGCTCGGTTTTCTTTCTGTCATTCAGAAGCAGGCAGCGGTGCGTTGTGGGATTTCCTCTCGTAAGAACGGCGTAATGAGAAAGGACGGGAGTGTGTGAGGGAGGGGGCGGTGGGCAGCGTCTGAGCCTGCCAGTGAGAGACCGCACGTATTTGATCTGCGCTACCTCCCATCGTCAGAGCATTAATAACACATGAAGAGAACCGCCAATGGTTCATAAACGCCATCGTCTGAATGCGATGTCTCAAAGCACAAAAACAAACACGCTGCGCACGGAGCGGACGCTGAAGCAACCACAGAGCAAAGTCAGCCAGAGAGAGAAACCAAGATGTTATACATGTTATCAAAGGCTGATGAACAAGGCGCTCTCCAATATTCATTTCTATGAGAGGCTGAATACTTAAAGGGAAGTGGTTCCAGTTTAAAGGCAGACAGAAGCATAAAGTCAAATAGATCAGAGAATAGACTTTAAAATGTTAGTTGATAAACCACTTAATATTCTTAGCACCAGAATACATTACAGATCTAGTTTCCAGCTGCAATAACTGAAGCTGCATGATGCTTCTTTTTTTCGTTTTGTTGCACTACTTTCAATTTTGGTAAAAATAAAAATACGTTTTTTAAGATAGGGGTTTGATTGCCTTCACCCCCCGCTGAAGACAAATAGTCAAATCTTTCACATTGGTTTACGATGATTTCTAGCGGTTTCTGGATACATGTACAATTTATATTAGTTACTTTGATGTCAGTGTTTTGTTTGTAAAGGAAAGCCCTATATTTGTTAAGGCACGTAAAGTATTTGAGTTCATAAAGTTAATATGTCATAAAACTATGGTACTGATTATGCTCCCCTGTCAAAGTATGATTTCTAACAAACAGCAACAGCCAACTGATGCCTTTTCTTTTGCTTGGCAAGTTTTTTTCTGAAAAAAGGAATACAGAGGGTTTTACTCATCAAAATTGATAGTCTGAGTAAGAGAATATTGCTGATAACGGTGGTCCTATAAAACAGTGTCTTTTTAAAGTAGAGGACCACCAGGGGGCGCCAGGAGGGCCTCAGAAAGCTAAAGGGAAGATGAGAAAAAAATAAAATCTACTAATATTTTTTGAACGCAAATTTGATGAAAATCTAGTCCGTTTTTTCAACTATTTTAACTTCGTTATTGCAAAGTTAAAATAATTTCTTGAAATGTTATTTGCCATGCTAATTTTTCAGACTTTTAAGCTGTTTTGCTCCTCAACCTAGTGTAGCACTCAACCTTGCATAGCTAGCAAGCGCAAAATGGTGCAAAAAGTTTCTGACTAGAAAGAGACCTCATGGCCAGCTTAGATCAGAAGGTGTGAGAAGATCATGCTTAACGAATGTAATAATTATTCAACAGTGAATAAAAATGGAAAAAAAACAAACAAACATTGAAAGTTGATGTTTCTTTACATATTTTCTATAGCTCTCTGTTGGTTTTCGAAGCAGGTCCTCTGACAGAAGCTAATGCTGTTTGGGGGAGTTATGGAAACGTTTGGGAACCTCTGCTATAAGCTATATATGGTGCTGACATGAATGAATATCTTTTCAAACCAAAGTAGAAAATGACCTCATGTGAGAACCAAACTCCTCTGGCAATGTGTGCTTTAAGGTTTCAGGTGTGAAGGCCTACCTGAGCCTGTCGGGGTGGTTCTGCATCAGCGTGGCCCGGTTCATGGCCTTCAGCCAGGTGCTCATGTCCTCCTGGGTGTCGGCGCTGAAGTAATACGTCCGCATGCCAGTGTGCTCTGCCTGCGAGCCAATCACAGAGCTCTGCTTGTAAATGTATGAATGCATACCGGTGTGGCTAGCCTAAAGGAAGAGAGCAGAGGCCAGGTCAGATCGGCTGGAGGAAAACAGAGGTCATCTGGAGAACAGTGCAGGGGTGGAAGACAGAGAGCAGCATGCTGTCCCATGGCGGAGGGGGGAGAAGAAAACATCAACGGCAACGCAGGCACTGACCAATGCAGAGAGGGAGAAATCACACAGTACGGTGGCACAGACATAAATATCAGGCACTTGGGTTCAACAACGGCCACAACCTTCACCAGCGTAAGGAAGGATACATTGATATGACGGAGAATGGAAATATAGAAGGTTTAACACAAATGATCCTTTCAAATTGTTTGCCTTGAGGTCTTTTCGCTTAGATACCTATTTTAAAGATGTTAAAAGCTGCTACACCGTGGGATGATGAGATGCCTGGAAGACATCTTTTAGAATAACTAATGACATGAACAACGATAGCTCCTGGAAGAGAAAAGAGACTGCATTTCTTGTAGTCTATTGAACCAACAAGCAGAACAAAAAGGGTAGAGAGCCCACAAGCTTCATGCTGGTGTTAAAGACAGTGTTCTTGTGTTCAGCTCATTGTGAGGGGGAGGAAAGACCTTCCTTTGCCTTCCTACTGGGAGGAAAAGCTCTGCCCTCGTCTCAAGGTGTTTGGAGTCTCTGACCAGCTGTGGCTCCAAAAGGGGGAAAGTGTATAAAGAGTGATTTGCTGTTTTAGTTTTCACCACACCTAATGTTTTGCATCTAGTTACAAAGTTACAATTTTGGTCTGATTTGACAGTAAGACCTCATTCCCGCATTTAAAGAACCTCTACTAATTTCTGTCCAACATTGGCTTCACTTCTCCACTCACTCCAGATTTTTGCAATAGTTGTTGAATTGACAGACTTTCCCTCCTGAGGTGTGGATGTCTGGAGCGCCAACAAATTCACCATGTATGGAGGCCCAGATTGGTCAACAAAATGCAAAAGTCACAAAAACAACAAAAAGTTACAAAACGAATTGTCAAAGGAAAAGCTGCGTCGCAAAAAAAAAAAAAAACAAGCCACAACATAATAAATATCAATGCAACAAGAAGCCACAAACAAAAAGCTGCATCACAAAACCAACTTGCTATTAAGTAATCGATGCCGCAGCGCAACAAGTCAACAAAATAACAGAAGTCACAACATAACCAAGGCCACAAACAACAAAAAGCAACAAAAACCACAACGCAACTAATGAAAGCTACAACACAACAACACAAGCCAAAGCGGAAGTTATGCTATAACAGAGGAGATGCTAGAAAAGTTAGCATCATTTCCGATTTAGCATAATTTCTGTTTCAGAATAAACAGAAATTATTGCTATGGCTGCGTTGTTTTGAACAATAATGGTATTATTGTTCAAAAACCTACCATTTGATAATGGTAGGTTTCACCATTATCTTGTAGCTTTTGTAGTTGTGTTGTGACTTATTTCATTGTCCCCTCTGGGCCACCGTAACCATGGGCAACTTGGTTCCTTCTCTGATTAAATGCTCTCCTTACCGAGTCTTACAATTTAGATGGATGGCTTTGGTGGGTTTGTCGGTATGGATGATGGATGGTGTTTATCTTCACAATGCTATTTGTTCACTAACCTTTAACGGCGTGTCCATCAGTTGTGCAGGATTTTCCTTTTGTTTCCATCTCTACATACATGCATTTATGGTTGTAATGTGAAAATATTGAAGGGATATGAATTATTTTGCACAGTGCTACATCTGTAAATGGATGTTGTTGTTCTGTTTCACATCCACACCTATTTCATGAGTAAGACACCTTGTTTTTGGCGGTGCTAAATGTTACAGTATTCCTCCCGTCTTTTCCGCCACTGTCCCAAGTGGCTCCAAAGGATCATTTCTTGCAGCTCAGGGTTCAGACCCATCTCTTTTATCTCCCAGGCTATCGCACAACCGAGAATCCCACAAGAATCTGTCTTGAAAAAGCTACTCCGGTTGTGTAGGTGGAAACGGCAAGAAAAAAAACGAGACCGCGCAGCGCCGGGTAGAGATGGAAAGCAGGAGAGGGTATTGAGAAATCGTTTTTGAAAATCGGGAGTGTTTGCGGCTGTCGTGGCAACCAAATCTTCAAAAGAAATCTGCAGCCTCCCTGTAGGTCACTGTGCCAAGTCCAGAGAGGAGCCTCAAGAGGTGGGTACCCAGAAGCTTTCTGATTGAAAATCCATTAAGAATTGATTACAGGCTGAGAATATTCCAGCTTCACCGTTCGACATGATGCCAGTCTAATTCTAACTAACCTCAGGAACACGAGAAACACGCCAAGAAACAAGCAGAACCAGTCGGACATTTAAGGAAGACCTTCTATGTAAAAGCTGCTGATTAATTAATAGTCTCTAAGTGCTTTGTATCCTTGATAAATAGGTCTTTGTTGTAAATGTGGGGTTATTAGTTCCCCTTAGAAGCCGGGCTGCACTTCACTGAGCCCAGCTTTCTAAATAATCCACTTTCCTTTTTCCTTTTTCCTTCCTTCCTTCCGTCCTCCACCACTGAGACCAGCAGACAAACGAGAGTCCTCTCTTTAGAACAGATGCATGTAAATGAAAAGTAGTTAAACACAGAATCTCCCGTACTCTAATTCCTTCTCTGAATAATGAATGCAGGACAGCGGGGGGAGAAGGAGGGTTGTACAACGTTTGGATCCACTTTGGCTGCAGTACAGACATTTTCTCTGTGTTCTCAGGTTCAGATTAGAAGATGAGCGCGTTTCAGCAGCTTGGCTTTCTCGTCTTTTGGTGAGCAAACACACCGAACGTTACCCCCGCACGGACGCTTTTAACGTACACACCAGACGCTGGTGAATAAAGCAGACTGTCACCCCTGCTGTGTTACTGTAAACGCTAAATAAACCCTGGCAAAAGAGCCGACAAACGCGCACACGGCCGCCGTACTTGTTCACATCCGCTTCTTACAGAGCCGCTGCCCCGCCAGCTCACGCAAACTTAGCCCTGATTACGAGAGAAAAACGCTTTGAAATAAAGTTCTCTGGCTCAGCATGCCCAAAACACGGGCTCTGACCAAGACACTTCATGATGTTTTGGAGCTGATTGCGCTGCTGGATCGACCCAACCGGGACTCGATAACCTAGTGAGGCACGCCTCCTCTGTCAGGGTGTTGAGGTAGATTTCACATCCGTGCACTGACAATTAAAACTGGGCAAAGGCACAATTTAATACCTTGTCTTTGTCTGACGATTGTTATTTTTGAAGCTCAATTGTACATTATCCCTGACAGGTTGTGTGACAACCTGCATTTGAATGATAAATGTAAAAATTCATGAATCCATGGTACTTGAATCTTTTGATGTTATTAGGACAGTCTTGGGTTAAAGCTGGAATTTTTGTACAGTGAATTTGAAAATGGATTAAAAGTAATTAGCAAATAACTGCTGATGTTAACATTCGTCCTTTGGATAACAGCGTGGATTATTTTCACCACAGGGTTCGTCAAATTAAAAACTCTTTAAGACCTTTTGAAGACCTTTATGAATGAAAACTAAGACCTGTTCCACAACACAAATTTACAGTCTTCATCATCGTAGTTCTACGTTTTTTGCACAGAATTCACCTTAGCATCATATGGGTTGGCAATAGAAGTTAGCCAACAGCCAACTGTCAATACATTTGAACTTACCCGCGACAGACGCAAAAAACCTAGCTAGCACAAGCATGCACATTAGCAGCTAGTTAGCGGTAGCCTCAACCGCCTCAAAGGCAATGAAGACATCTGAGTAGGACTCAAACTTTAGTCTGACGGAAAAGAGTATACGAGATTAAATTATCAAAATTTAAGACCTGTGATTAACATATTTAAGGCTAACTTACATTTTTAAAAATAAATTTAAGACCATAATTTTAGACACGCAAATGTTAAACATTTTAGGGATGTGTGGACACCATGACATGCACCTATTTTTATGTTTGTGACTGTCTCTTCATGTTTACTTTATTTGTAAACAGTTTTAATCAGTTTTCACATTGACACAGGGTGTTTGTTGTATTTGTTTTGCCAAGAAAAAAAACAAACAGAAATCAACAATTTTTTAAAAACTTTTTTAAAATTGATTTCTGGATGTAAAAAAGGGGTAAAACATCCAAAGTTTTGAGAATGTATTTTAGAGGCACTTTACAAAAACACTGATAATCTGTGACGTGTATTTTATTTGAAAAAAAACACACTTTTTGTGCAGTTACTTAATATGAGATCTCTATATCGACCTTTTTGTCCACAGACTATTTCTGTGTTTGTATCAAAGACAGTTGCAGGCAATTTCTACAACATTGGTGTTTGCCTGTTACTTCAAAGCCATTTCAATACAGCTGCTGTTTATTGCAGGCCTCTTTTCCACACAGCTATGTATGGGCCCAATATTTCAGATTGTTTGCTTAAAACAGATGTCTGAAAACATCAGGATGCTGCCCGGATAAAAAGCACCAATATTACGAATCGCATTTGGGCTAGTTATCTCCAGAAGTCGAGGCATATTAAGTTAGATCAGAAGGCAGGGGAATGGGAAGGAGGCTGGTTAGAAATTACGTCTCAAACACCAAAAGTAAAGTAAACATTTCAAGGAAAGCAAAAGAGCATCCTGAGGAAACAGCTGTCCAAGCGCGCCTCCTGACTCTCCATCAGCTCCCCGACAGATGCCTCTTATAGCTACCGAGACAGAAGACCGGGCGAAACCTCAGATGTCCTCACACGTGCAGCAGCCTGCGCAGAGGCATGAACGGATATTTGGACCGTAGAAAGATGCACATGTAATTTTTTAAACGCCCTAAACCGACCTCGAGTCCGAATGTGCTTCGACTTTAACACGGAGGAAGAAACGAAAGGATATTTTTTTAAAAAAAGAAAAGAAAACAGTCAAAAAGCGGGTACATGCGCCACACACCTTCAGCAGATGATAAATAAATAAATATTAATAATAATTTTAAAAAACCCGAGTCCGTGGCCGCCTTTATCGGGAACGCTGAGAGGGTCTTTGAGCTTTGAGTGCGCGCGCAGCTAACACACCCACACACCGAGAGCTCGCGCCGCTCTGTTTGGATGCGCGTGGGAGTTGGTGACACTTTTAAATCGGGTTTCTGATGATCTGCCTCAGCACCAGTTTTGTTTAATTGTGTTTGATGAAGCATAGACAAAAAAAGGAGAACAAAATCCCACCGCTCGCTCGCTTTCTTTCTTTCTTTGAGCCCCGTCTTTCACAGGAACAAGCCTTTATCAGTTCAACCCTCTGCGTCCTTTCAAACGCTTCCTCCCATTATTTTCGTTTAGTATTTTCCACTCTGAATCACTTCCTGCCTTTTTCCGTGTCCACTCCTGCCACAGCCTGAAAATATCGCTTGCGTCTCTCCCTCTCTTTCTTTCTGTCTCACACACACATGCACACGCCAACACACACACACACACACACACACACACACACACACACCCACAAAAGCTCACAATGGGGCTCAGTCGTCACTTTCGGACAACGCTGACAAACTCTCGATTTTTTTTCCAGGCGCTATTTAAAGAGTCGCTTGTGTTCTGACTGATAAGCCACAGCTGCCAGAGCGCCACAAAGCTCCGGATAAGTTACCTTCTCCCCAACCTGCCAGCGCGAAAACCGGATTTATACTGGAAGCACTTGGACGGAAAGCTTGTTGGCGTTTTTGGCTCTGCGCGGAAACCGTGTCTGGTGTGTAAAAATTATTCACGTTTCAGCTCAAGAGTGCAAAAACACACAGAGAGAGAGATTCTGCGTCGTTAGCCAAAATGGAAACGCTCGGAAGCACCTTTAGCGGCAATAATGATGATAATGTTCTCTGTATGCCCTTATCATCGCCCACATTGTGGAGGAGGAATATTTGCTCACTTTTGTTTCCGCGTCTCTCGCTTTAAAATCCATTTGAATCCCAATTTAATTTAGAATGTTTTAAGTAGCCATGGTAGCATCTTGATTGTTTTATTTTCAGTCATTTTTGATGTGGATTATTCTGCTGTACTTGTCCAATTAATGAGCCAGTTTGGGCCAAGCTTAAGCTGTTGGAGCAGACCAACTCCCCATTTGACTCTACAGTACTTTGGTATTCAGTATATGGTGTTCTGGTTAAAACAAGCCCTCATCATCACTGTCCACTACCGTGCATTACATTGGAATGACGTGTTTTTGCTGGTGTGCTGTTTTTATGACCAGGAAAAACGGTGGTGAACGAATGTTTACTTTGAACAACATAAAAAGAAAGTAAAAATAAGTAAAAGAAATTTTTTTTAAAAGACACGTCCGCGCAAAGGCCGTTTTTTCCAATGGCGCACTGAGTCGGACAGTTAACTGCTCAGCAGGAAACAGTTTTCACATCAAACTGTTTTGTATGAGACATCAAGCCGATGAGGCTGACGAGAACTGCCGCTTTCTGAGCCGCTCCAGCTGCGTCTCCGTTACAAAGGTGCGCAAACCTTTGTCACTATTCCACTAGTGTAGAAAAACACCTCTGCGATTTTCCAAATGCGACGTTTCCATTAAATAACAAACACAGTTGAAATCACATGTGAATAAGTTTGTTCACGTTGTTAAAAGACGCGCGGCACCATCATCCTCCAACCACTTCCTGTTGTCGTCTTCTTTGTGGTTTGTGCCAGTGGTAACAGCCGGTTGTTGATCAAATGACTTGTGTGATGTGAAAAAGTGTTTCCGTTGCAGTTTCGCAAAATAAACCGATTTTGATAAGGCCAAAGAAAACCCACCACATCCTCGGGTCAAAACAATTTATTAAAAAACTTGTTTTTACAGACTTGGTGCATTTCCGTTAAGCAAATTTCCCTTTGAAATGGTAAATTGCTCAATTACATGGTCAATGGAAATGCAGCAACCAACAGGCGGGCGGTGGCTGCCCTGTTGTACGAGTAATGGGGCAAAACACACCCAATTAGTTCATCAAACTTGTTAGCTTCCCTTTGGATGTAGTCAAAATGTTCCTTACTGCCCGTCGTCTCCATATCCATCACTACAGAATTGGGTTCCCTTTCTTTGAGTGGCCTTATGTACATCCTTCATTTCTTTTGGTTTTTAAAACTACAAGTATAAAGTATTTCTCCCTCCTTGTCTGTGAAATGTGGCTGAAATTGTCAGAAATGAAGGAATTGTAGGAAATCTGTACGCTCTACAATGGAGCCAGTTTTTATTTAAACACGCTCACTTTGGTCCCACCTGTCTGACCTACACTATCCTCATATCTTCTTTTTGTGGAGAAGAGCCTTTCTCCTACATCTAATCCAAACAAAAAATGTCATACTTCTTTAATCTCCTGGGTGATAAATTGATTTAAGTGATTAATCAAATTTTCTGTTTTTGAAGATTTCAGTTTTGGAAAATCTGGATTTTTTTATTCACCAATGCTCCCCTTAGTCTACCTAAACTACCATCTTGAGTAATTTAAATATGACCTAAATATAAAATAAATGAAATAAATACAGGCCTTATTTTTTGTCTAAGTCCTGAAATGTCAAACCTCAACAAAAGAGACGTTTCTCATTAGCGTAACTCCAGAATTTAACAGGTTTCTCATTTTTAGATTTAGAATTACGGAACATTCTGTGTTCAACTTTTACATGCTCACTCTTTCCCTTTCTGCTGCTTCCCAGAAAAGTTGTGTGACATAAGTTACAAGCAACAGAAGAAAAAAAAAAACAGTGGTGTGGCCACACAGACAAACACCAGGAAGATCCATTATGTAATAACAGGACAAGGTGAGGTGAAAGAGTCAAACGACGATAGCAATGACAAATGAAATCAAGATAAGGGCGATGACACAGACTGTCAAATGAAACATCAGCCGAAAACAAACACGCTCCTCTCAAGACATGCATCAAAAACACAGGAATATACGCAGCTGTTGTATATTCTCCCATATTTATAACCAACAAAGCCACAGCGACGGC
This sequence comes from Xiphophorus couchianus, assembly GCF_001444195.1. Classification (NCBI taxonomy): domain Eukaryota; kingdom Metazoa; phylum Chordata; class Actinopteri; order Cyprinodontiformes; family Poeciliidae; genus Xiphophorus; species Xiphophorus couchianus. The sequence continues at coordinate 27,030,647 of NC_040229.1, forward strand.
AGGCGACAGGGATGAGGAAGGGTCACATCTGGCCAGAGAGACAGAGAGAGAGAGAGAACCGACACCACAGCAGTGGAGTGAGTACCTATTTATGGGCGGGCTTTCACTGGACGGCTCAACACACTCACAGGGAGGGAGGGAGGTCCCAGCCAGGCAGCCGGCCAATGGCAACAAGAGAGGGGAGAGGGTTCGGTAAATAGAGGGTGGGGGGAGCGGGGTTTGATACGCAGCTGACTGTGGATGTGCTGGAGATGGATTTTAATCAACAAACACAACCAATCAAATGTGTTTGTTTTCATTGTAGTGCAACATGGCGACCTTGTTCCAACCCCCTTCAGCTGTTTGCAGCATCAGCAGTCAGTGTGTTTGGAAATCCTACTGAACTCAAACTGAGCAGAGTTTGGTGGACATGCACGAGATTCCTGCAGCGAGGAGACAAATTTAAAACCTAACAGGCTAAATGAAAGAAACCCAGGCTTCACAAAGCAAACAGCCGTTTCATTTTGTTGTCCCCTGAAAGACCTTGGACTTATTGGATTCTGGGTGTTAAGGTGAAATTAAACAGGCAGTTTTAACACTTTATAGGCATTTGATTGATTTAAGAGTTCTAGGAGAGTTTTACCTTCAAGAGAGATGATAAAATTGAAAAAGAAAATTGGATATATTTTAGGGAAGGGGAAGAGAAACAGCAATATTGTCACTTTAATGTGAAAAAAGTACACTAATTAAAAAAAAGATACTTTTTTTTTTTTTTTTAGAGAGGCCAAAATAATAAGTAAACTCTCCAATATTTGACCTACATTATGAGAAAATAGAAAAAAACAAAACACAATCTAGAACCAAAGAATCCAGACGACTTGTATTTTTCATTGCAGTAATTATACATGAAAACTTAATCATGATAGAAAGAAAGCACACCTTTAAAAGCCTTTGGTTTCTACGTTTCAGGGCCTTAGAAAGTTCATGTAAATGGATCAAAATTGAACCTCAGATTCCACACTGTCACAAAGTGGAAAAGCGTTTTGTGTCGCGTTTGTCTTGTCGTGAACAAAACTCAGCAGACAGGCGAGTAGACGATCCCGTCCGGCCAGAAATATAAAACAGTATTTATCTCACGCTTTCATTAGGAACAAGCTGCAAAGGCTGCAGGTGTGATTAGCTCTGAGCTTTCTGTGCCAAGGCGTTTGCCGCAACAACTTGTCATAACGACTCGGGCTGAGGCATCCTTTTGGTTTATACGGGCTGTCACCCTTCGAACAAAAACAGCCGTGACATGTAGACCCTCCCGCTTGAGTCTGGATGGATTCGTAGGAGAACGAGCATCTGCTCATAGCACTGAGAGACTGAACTGTAAAAACAAACAACAGCAAAAAGAAAAAGCTTCGCCTCGGGGAGCGGAGAGGCTTCATGCCGTTCCGTCTCAACAGAGACACTGACAGTCAGCTGTAATGGACGCTGCTGCAACAGGTGGGGAGGGGTCCGGGGGAGAGTGTAGGTAAGGATGTGGTTAATAATCCAATCTGTGAGAGCACAACTAGAATAGACTAAACACATGAATGCACATAAATAGAAAACCTGTGTGGTAAACCACAAAAATATCTCTTAAAAAAACTTGCTGCTGCAATTACAGAAAGCGTCTCTACAGCATGTGGACTTCAGGAAGCTACATCCAAAAGCCACGCACTTAAAATCAAAATCAAAAACATCCAGGTTTGTGATCGTAACGTGACAAAATGTGGAAAAGTTGAAGGGTTATAAAGGGCAAGTCGCTGTACTGGCATTTAGCACGAGCTTCTCAGGCTGAAATGACAAAAATAACTCAGTGGAAACTTCTCAGCTTTAAATAGCAGGAAGCGTACATACATTTTATCTCAAGTGGTTCCAGTGGGAGGAAAAAAAACCCCAATATCTGTCAGTCAGGATGGAATCAGACGCACAGCATCAAGACTGTTTTTTGAACGTGAAAGAGAAAACCCTGCGACTCCTTTTTATCGCCGCTTTGACATTTCAATGTTTTCATTCGGTAAATTGTGCGCTAACAGATTTGAAGAACATTTGCAAACGATGAGCTGAGAAATATTTGCTGCTTATTGTTATTACAAAAAAACAACAACAAAACTTTTTCATCTTAACTTTAAGAGAAAACCACAATCACATTAGAGCAAAACAAAAAACAAAAAAAAACTACCAGGCAGCATAGAAAGAATGCTAACAAAAAGAGGCGTACCTTGAAGGCATACTTGCGGCTGATGTGATCTTCGGGGTCAACGGGTGAAATGACATAGCTGGGCAGAGGAATACTGCCCAAGACCGCCTCCTCTCTGCTGTCTGCAGAGAGAGAGAGAGAGAAAGTGAATGAGGGAGTGGATAATCAGGGTGGAGTAGGTGAGGGAAAACAGAGATAAAGATAGAGAGGAAAGGAAGGGGCAATAAAATAAGTATCACTCATCACCCTCTAATTTCAAGCCCCGTCCGCCACCAGCGACACGACGCTCTCATGCCGTCGCTCCATGTGCCAGAAGCTAAATGAGCGGCGAAGTAAATGCTAGCCACCCGCCAAACACGCGTTTCTCCAGCCCTTGACCTTTCACCTTAACCCTAAATTTACGTCTTAATGCCTAAAGCCGCTGCTTGAGGAATGATGTTCTCACATTTTTAAAAATATCGTTCTATGTTTACAACTCCGTACATGTCGGCTTTCCACTCGGTGCCGTCTCAGAGAATTACAACATGTGTGTGGCGTGTTCAATGACTGCTTCATTGTAAAATTCACTGCTGATATGAAGGAATGTGCGCATGCCGACATGTCCGCGTCTCCGAGTGTTTGTATGGAAGGTGATAAGGTGACGCTGTAGATTAAACGGAGAGTTGGGTTGAAAATAATCCAAGGTCGTTTGGAGGACACATTCCCCACATGGTGGACGAGATGGTCCACACACACACACACACACACACACACACACACACACACACACACACACACACACACACACACACACACGCACACACACACACACACACACACACGGAGCAAACCTGATCAGCTCAGAGTTAAATTAGGAGTTGTCTAGTTACATTTACTTAAATAACTAGAGTACTTTTTACTTTTAAGAGTCTTTTTTTTCCATGAAGTTTTTTTGCTGCTCTTACTTGAGTAAGACGTCTGGCTCCTCTACCCGCTGTGAGAAACTTCACTGAATGAACGGAAAAACATCCCCAGGCACAGACCTGCTGTTTTTGTTAAAGTTTCATAAGATTATTTTATTGAGAGAAACTGACTTGGACAAATGTTTATTTTGCTTGATGTTGTTATTTTCTAATTATATAAAACTTTATATTTTGGTCCGTCTGATGAAACTTCATCTGTTACTTGTGCCGCCTTTTCACCAAACCCTTTTAAGAGTAAACACTCCACTCTTACTGAGGCCTGTCGCAATAAATCAGTTATTGGCACAATAAATTAAAATAAGCTGAATAATTTCCACTTGCGTTGATTTATCATTTTAATCTTTTCTCTCCTTTTCTACCAAAAACTGGATGATAAAAATCTTCAGTCTGATGCTTTGATCTCAACTAGCCCCCTTTTTTTGAAGGGCAACTTTATTTACAGACACTTTATAATTTATTTTATTTGTTGTTTCTGTTTTGTTTTGAGACGGGCTCTGATTGGTTATCTAGATTGAACTTTGAGCACTGGGAGAAAACAGATCATCTGTCTCATCACACCGTATGTTTACACCATAGTAACAGTTTCAACAAATATGTAAAAAAATAATAATTTTTATAAAAGTTACACACTGCAGCTTTAAAAACTCTTGTAGTTAGCCGTTCATGATCTTCCTCGTATTTTATCGTTTAAAAAATGTGACAAAAAAGAAAGGCAAAAACAAAAGAAATCTAGAGCCCTAACAGAAACCAGTACCCACGGCATAATAGGAAGACCAACATGTGGCTGTGTTCGTGAACACACGGGGTGAAAAGAAACGACAAGCGTTGCCGGATCAAGACTTTTCACGTTGAGAGCAGAAACCTTTGAACTGAGGGGAGAAAAGAGACAAGAATGAAACGGCGGCGAATCGATGTCACCGAGGCGACTCCCAAAAGGTTCCTTCAAAAATATACAGAGATGGCAAAGGAGCGCGCAGAGAGGCAGATTAAGACAAGAAGGACGACAGAGCCCAGCAGTTTGTGTGTGTGTGTGTGAGCTCTTGTCACATACGTGTTTCACTAGGAAAAATCCAATTAAAGGACGCCAAGACTGATTTACTGCCTCCTTTGTCAGTTCCACTTCACAAAAACAATCAGAACGTGTCGAGCTGTCTGCACGTTTTCTACACAGTTCATACCAAAGTCAAATTTGTGATACAAATACTGTTTTTTTGGGGGGTTTTTTAAAATTGTAATTTAATTTAATGTAGATTGACCAAGTTAGTGCCGTCACGACTGATCACTGACAAACTCAGGCATTTGCACTTGCAAAGTTTTTCAACTTAAAATTTCATGACCAATCTCAGCAGGCAGGCAAGTTATGATCAGCATCAGCGTATAAATAGTTTTATCAAGAAATACGAATAAAAGATTGAAGAGGAACAGGCCACTGGTCGGAATCGGACGATTTTTGATTAAGTTAGCTATTTGACTTTTTTAGCAAGTTGGGGGAAGTAGAAAAGCGACACTGCGGGAACACAATATGTTACCAAGTATTTTTGTCTAGTTTCTAGCGTAAATATCTCAGTACACTTGAAATAAGACAAAACTAACTCACAAGGAACTTTTCAGCAAGAAATAGGAGATTGTTTTTTAAGTCAAAAAGTCCTTAATATTGATTTAAAAATAATACTAGCTGCATTAGCAGATGAAAAATGTATTATTAGTGAAATAAATCTACCAGTGGAGCTACTTTTTAAAATAAACATTAAAGGACTATTTAATGATGGCACTTGACTTAATGTAATGTTTTGATTATTGATTCTATGTTGCATGACTCTGTGTTTCTGTGTTTGTTATGATGTAAAGCACTTTGAAATGCCTTGCTGCTGAAATGTGCTACACAAATAAAATTTGACTGATTGACTGATTCACTCAAAACAAGCTCTTATATCTTGTTAAAAATCTACTTGTAAGTAAGTTTTGTCTTATTTGAAGTGTACTAAAATATTTGCTCTACAAACTGGATCAAAAGTACTTGGTAAGATTTTGTGTTTTTGCAGTGGATGGGATGCTTCCAGAAAGGAAATTATATATTTTTCATGGAGGCGTGTTGGCTGATCGTTCTGACTGCTACTTTTAAACAAATAACAGGAAATTCAGTGTATTTCTGCTCTGTTCTTTCCTTTTATCCATCTAACTTGGCAATGTTTAAATACTGTCTAAAATTCCAGCTTAAAGCTACAAATTTGTCCTTCACCACATTTTCTCTTTTATTTTCCATTGACACCTGCTACTTATTTGATCATTATTTCATTATGTTTTTGTAGATGTATACCATGTACAAAAAAAAACCATGCTTTGCTCATGCTGCACAGACTCACCTTTGTAGTAGAAAAGGCAGAAATCAGATAAGACAAACCACTTCCTCTTCCAAAGGCGCATCCCAGAGCTGTCCTGCAGAGGAAAAAAAAGAGGCAAAACACTCATGAATAATAATAATAATAATAATAATAATAATAATGTACTGCAATGTCCACAGAGTGTCAGAAGCAAGAAATTATGGGAAAAAAGGAATTTGTGACAAGACCAAGCAGATATGGAGAGAAACCATCTTTATTAGAGGAAAAGTGAGCCGGACACAACCAGGGAATGTTTTCTGGCTCGCTGCTTTTTTCCGCTGCTTGTTTCATCCTGTATGTTCGCCTGCTAAAAATGGAGCCATTTAAAGAGGAGAGGTGACACAGCAGAAGCAGGAAAAAACACCTCCAACCTCAAACAAAGTTATAAATACTCGTCCCATTTGCTCAAAATGTAGAAAATGTGAGGTATCTGCGGTGTGGGCAGATGAAGGGAATAAAACACACTGTCTGCCTGGCCACAGAGACGCTGACCCGAGTGTGAGGGACGACGTGTTGTAATTGTGATATAGGCGTCATGCATAGTGATGCGTGTGCCACTGTATGTTGCCGTCTGATTCTCGTCGTCTCACCGTTCGTATTGTAGCGAGGCCAAGCGTCTTTCCGGCGGGGCGGTGCCAAGTGCCGGTTATTTTAAGTAGAACTTTAAATAAGCAAACGCGATCAAACACCAGGTGCTCCACATTTCCAAAGTACACGGAATAAATCAGGGAGGAGTAAAAGTGGGCCGCGGGGAAAAAGCCAAAACTTTACTGACCCAACTGGAGTGGATTTTGGTGGAGGAGGGGACATCTATAAAATAATAATAATAATAATAATAATAATAATAATAATACAGGTGTAAAGAGATAATATATGTTTCTCAAATTCGCTGCTGGTCAAGATGGCGATCCAATCATCAGCAGCATGACCCTGTATCATCACGGTTACAGTGTAGTCCAATCCAAGCCTCTTGGATGTCCAAAGTGGGGCCTGAGAGCCATTCATTGCCCTTGAAATGACTTTGTTCGACCCCTGAACTTAAGAATGGTAAAAAAAAAATTTAAAAAAAAATTGGCCAACAAAATAGAAAATAATTGATGATCTGAAAAATTTGGAAATTGACTGTTTTTCTTTTAATAAGACAGTCGGAAAACTTTTTTGATGTTTTTGAATAATATACAGACTTCATAAAAATGTTTATTTTTAAAGATGGCATGTAGGCCGTGGTTAATTGTGAAACAGGTGTCATGATATGCCTATATTATGACATAGGTCATGCCTATGGGGTTCCCATTATTTCACCACTTTAGCATTTCCTACATTTGAATCTGCTTTTTTTTCTTTCATACAAAGTTGTGCAGTCTGCTGTGAGGTATTTCAACCATGCATCAATTCCTACAATATTCCACAGTAATATCGGTGTTCGTTGTTGGTAAGCACCGCTAAGCCACTTCATTTGCACAAAGGTATTGTCATGAAGTGCGGTTGTAGAGGTGGTGAGGAAAATGTGGAGGACCCAGGTTGGAATGATGAACAAATGATTTAATGGTGAAAAAGAACAAATAATTTTTTCAGGATGCGTGGACACGCTGGTCCTAAAATAAGTCCTGAACACGAGGAGACGGACTGCGATGTCTGAGCAGGGGGGTCGTCTACCTGTTTGTACAGCCATCCTCGGACCACCACTGGGACGTTAGGATTCCTCTTGATGGATTGTTCTCTTTTCCCAAAGCTGTGAATCTTCCCACTGGATCTAGAGGCCTGCAACACACAAAACCCAAACAACCAGGAGTAATTCAGTCAAGTCAAGAAAACCTTCCATGGCATCAAGGATAAGTTAAAAACAGGCTCTTAAACCTATAGAATAGATAAGCATGTGCATTTTTGCTCTAAATGCTAAACTTCTGTGTCTAATCTGTGGTTTAGAAGTTGAGATTAAAAGGAAGAGATCTGACTTATACGAGTGGGACATAATTGGCGCTCTGCTCTTAATCAGAGCATTCAATCTCACTTACAGCAGCCCAGCACAGGCCTTCATCCACGCCATCATTATCTTTTTTTTTTTGATACCTCTCTTTTTCTGCCCCAATTGTTGTCTAATTATAGTCATTACTCGGTGACAGACAATTTTCTACCCTGACTCCTGACAGTGAGAGTCACTGTTGCTATAACATTTGTCAAACAAAGACAAAATTTCTCTATCCTGGGTGAGGAGGAAGACTGTGAAGTGAAAGTCAGAGGTTAATGGAGGTAACATCAAAGAAAGCAAGTCAGTAACTCTGAGAATCCATGGTGACTGCAGTATATTATATTGTATGTCTCACAAAAGCACTAATACCCCTGAAATGGTTAAAAAATGTCATCTACCTTTTTCAAACTTTTGTAAATGGCAAAGTCTGAAAATTTGTACAACCTTCTTAATGGCAGCGTTAGCTAAAAGTCTTTTGGGCTACAACTTAAAACCGTTTTATCCACTCAAATTATTCCCACTATTCAAAACAGCTGAACCTCAGGCATGACTACGTGTTCATCTAACAGGCTTTCAAAGGATCACTATGCAGACAATATTAAATCAGTAGCCTTAAATAATATGAGGTTTGCAAGTTTTTATATAGTTGCCTGTGATGGACTGGCGACCTGTCCAGGGTGACCCCGCCTTTCGCCTGTTGACAGCTGGAGAGAGGCACCAGCACCCCTCCTGACCCAACTGGGGTAAGGGTGTAAGAAAATGGATGGATAAAGAAAAACGTTAATGTCAACTGAAACGGCATTAGAAGGTGAAGGATCTAGTTTAGTCATTCTACGTCATTATTAATTTTTACTCAAAACGCTCAAATTTCTATTTTTATTGAAGGTAAAAAATAATAATAAAGGTGCTGTAAAGTCGAAATTGCATGAAGGAAAATCTGGGGTTTCTAACCAAATCCAAACCGGCTGCCTTACAAAAATGATTAAAAATAATACAATAAGACAAAAGTTCTTTAGTAAATAATTCATCATATTTGAAAGTACAAATGCAAAGGTATATATTTACAAGCTTCTTTTAATAATAGCTTAACCATCTCATGGTCTCAGTGCGATGCTCAGCTGACATGGTCCGCCAGGGTGGGGGGGGTTCAGACGTGTCCCGTCAGACCGTCAATTTAAGTTTTTTATTTGCTTTTACAAATAAAAACTTGTAAAAGCACACGTGGGGTCAGTGCCACCCCACCAGACTCCGCACAGAGTAAAAAGCTCCAAGTGATCCCGTCTCTTAAGTCCGCGGGAGGATTACTCACTTGGTTTTCAATTAGCAAATTCAACTGGTTGCAACAATGCCACTACCATTTCATCTGACACAACTACCTTCTTTGACATCTTTTTTTTTCCTTTTGCATCTCTTACAAGGGATTGTAGCAAACTACAAACTGGATTATTTACAGCTTTCTTTTGACAACAGATTCCCAATGGATTCAGATTCTCCCACCCGAGTTTCCTCCAGATTTACTCCTGGCTACTTGGCTGTTTCTCAGCTTAATGTTTTTCTTTCCATTTTCTGATGTTTCAATTTGCCTTTTCTGATGTGATCTGCATGTTGGAACATTGTTTTATAAACTTCCACTGACTCAACCTCTCCACTTTCTCCCTGCTGTGTTCCTTGGTCTTCATGATGCTACTAAAGTTCTCAACAACCTTCTAACAGCTGAATGCTGGGATTAAATTACACACCGTCTACTGTTTAGGTCACTCCTAAAGGTAATTGGTTGAACTGAATTTTATTTAGGGGTGTCCAAGTAAAAGCATCTGCTTACAAATGCATTTATTCATTTTTATTTGTACAAAACTGCTGACAGGAAAGTTTAGTGAGTGACTCTGAATACTTGACTATCGGTGGTGACAGGCTCTGGTGATGACGGATGAGGCCAACATGCTATGTATATGAAAGATAGCTGACAAAGAGGAGGCATTCCTTTCTAATAATAGCATGTGCGTATTGAAGTGCCTGTATCCTCAACAGATATAATTTCCCTTGAGAAACTAACTGGTGCGGCTGCAGTGCCTTCACTGAGATTTAAAGAGAATCAGCTTGTATTTTGTAAGAATCCAAATCCAAAGGAGAGGAGACAGCAAAGAGGAAGGTTAAAGTGAAAAGGGGAATTAAACGTAAATAAAGTGAAAAGGACGAAGGAAATGACAAAACCGAATCATCAAAATTTAAGTTGTTAAAATGGTTGACGGAGAATCGTTTTACTTAGATTTCAAAGTCAATGTATTAACACAAACCAGATATTTAGCTCTAGACTGACTTATGTTCTTTACACAGCAAAATACATTTCTGATCATCTGCTGACGGTATAAAAACTTTACAAACATCACTGATATGAAAAAGAAGCAACATTGTTCCAAACACTCAACTCTGAGGAACTCCATATAAAAACTCCAGCAACTACCAATCTGCATTGTCTGTTTTGAACACACTGCAATGTATTTTCACTCTAACAAATAAAAAATGTGACTATTTATCTAAGGAATGAAGAGTGGAAATTATTTTTATTTCAAAGTGATTGGTAATTTTTTTTAAATATGTAAACGTTTTGCAGGTTTTTTGTGAAAATTTTATGAATTATACCTTGTTATTTTTTTAGTTTACTTAGGTAATGCTTTAGCAATACAACTATAACTCAATACATCCTACATGTTATCTAACTTATACACTGTCACAAAATCACTTTACATCAAAGCCTGACACAATAAATTTTGCCGGACGATAAATCGTCCCAGAAATTATTGCGATAAAAAAAAAAAAAACAATGTCGTTTTGAGACCATTTTCAGACACAATTATGCAAGTTTGCTTTCTCGAAGGCCAAACACTTTAATTTTGTAAAAAAAAAAAAAAAAATTTGGCAAGCACTGCTAACCACTTAAAATTGGAAGAAATTTCAAATATTCAAAATAAAACGTGACAAGCAAAAACACTAAGTAAAAAAGAAACAAAAAACACACAGCAGAAACCATAAATAAAATGGATCAGGTAAACAAAAGTTGCACTTCAAAAATTATGATCAGAATGTAAATTGTAGAGCTCATTTGAATTTATCGTGCGATTAATTGATTAATTGCGACAGGCCTACAGTATTCTAAAATCTCAGAAGAAAGACGACATTCCCCAGACGTCCATACCTAACATCAGTGCTAGAGGTGAATATTTGTTTGATGTGAGCGTGAATGTCTGCCGTTCCACAGCTGGAAAGAAGCAAACAGACTCACTAATTAGAGGGAGAGGGAGGACAACACACACAGAGACACTACAATATTGCCACGCGGTAAATATTAAGCATGTTCAAGTACGTACATGTGGCATGCCTTCCATTGTCTCTATGTGTGTGTGCAATGCGGAGGTCTATTTTTAGGCTAGGGGTAATTTTGTGGAACAGCCACTGGTCCCTGCGGTGCAGCAGCATTCTGTCTTGTAGGTGAGTGACTGAGAGTCTAAACAGCTACTTATTATGTGAGTGGCACACAATTAGGCGAGCTGAAAGCCAAGAGGGACCGTCCCGAGACCACACTGCTGCCAGTTTAATTCCCCTAGGCAAAGTAATTAAACAAGAGTAATGCCTTCCCGTCCCCTTCAGAGCTCTTGTTTGTGATGCACTTACAGGAGTCGACGCTTAATGTGAGTCCCGACCCGCGAGCTGATCGGGGGACAAAGAGTGGCAGCGTGGAGGGAGTCTGGGTTCTTTAGCAGACAGAATCACTGCCCAGGTAGCTTTTTGCACAACAAAATAGAATATGCAAGTTTAAAATTTTGGGTTAATAAAATACTCTATTTTTGAGCTGATTCGCAATTCCTCTTGGCCTCTATAGGTGTAGATGAGCAAAATATAACAGGAGCTACACGTCTATAGCTTGTTGGACTGAAAAGGAAAACCAATTAAAAGTAGACCCTCAGACGTATCTCTTAATTTTCTTATCTGCATCCCATAAGCATTTATCTCACACTCTACAAGAGGCTACGGGAACAGAGAGATGATGAAAAGAAAATCATCTGCCGTAGATGCAAAAGGCATTACCTCCGGACTGCAGTAATCATAAAGAATCTTCCTATGCATGGTGGCTTACCCAAAGGTGCCTTTTACACAGGTATAAATCCAAAGAAATAAAATATATTATTTCTAGTTATCATCTTGTTATGATAAATAATTACTAGCTAAATTAATCAGATAATATGTCAGATTTACTTTAAGCATGTGTAATGCCGAGGTGAGTGCAGCACAAGCAGAACATCATGTGTTGGCCACAAGAGATCAAGTAACTTATTGGGCCTGCAATGATTATTTTAGAAATCGGCTAATTTATCAATTATTCTGCTAATTAATCAATTAATCTGATTAAAAATGGGAAACATTCAGCAGATTTTCCATTTAATGTTTTTTATAATTTTAGAAATGCATTTAAATATAAAAATAAATAATTCCATTTCATTTAAAGATGATAAAATTCACATTTCATTGCTTAACATGCAGCAGCATAGCATTTCTTTAGTGAGCCTTGCTCATTTATAGCAAAGTATGGAAGTGCAGCTACAAAGACACTTCAAACATCAATTTGTGAAAAGGCTCAATGTCAGTGTACGATTAATCTGCTGATATATATTTTTTGATTGACTGATTAATAATTGGCTAATAATTGCTTAACAGAAGATTTTACTTACAGAATTTGAACTTGGGGAAGCTAAAACAATGCCACTTGAGGAATTTCAGGCAGAACATATTTACCTTTAATTTTTGTTAAATAAAAAAAAAAAACTTATTTTGAGTTTAAGATGCTAAATGTATATGTTTTTGTAAATCTTGCCTTAGTTACTTTGATGTTATTCTTTTAGCAAATGGCCTTTTTTGAGACCGTGTACTCCTGTTAACAATTAATCGATAACTAAATTAGTTGATCATTATAACCATAATTGATTCATCACAATTAATCCTTTCAGCCCTAACTGGGTCATTGTTGCAACGAGTATAAGAATTTTGGCATTCACCGAAATTCCATGTGGCACCTTCAGATCGCGACTGCCAGGCCATAAAATTTGTCAACATTCCCCAAAAAAATTCAGTGTTAGCCCAGATTAGCTAAAGAGTTTCTCTAAAGCTGCGAATGTAAAATACTGTAACTGTGGTAAAACTGCTTTAAGAAGAAGCACTTGCGTTTTTCTTCATTTTTTAAACTAACTCATGTCCATCTAAACAGCTTAAAAGTTGTGATTTTAGTCCAATTTGATGGACTTCTAAATCCTAAAATGCAGGAACGTCTGTCGTTGACTGCAAAGTCCGTCTTTCATTTGATTAGACGCTCGATTCACTCGCATCGCCCAGTCTTTCCCAAAAAGACTTTCATATTTCAAATATACAAATTCAAGTCTCTGATGTCCGTCTACAGTCGTTCCTGGCTCCAGAAACACCCAGATGGAGAAATTCAAAGAGAAGCGTTTCAAAGCATTGATGACGGAGGTTCTTAAATCTGTTCGTTCCCATCCCATCAAAGCCTCCCGTAAAAAGGCAAGAAGTATGAGGCTGGTGGACTAGATCTGTCTCCATGCACCAGTTTGCGTCTGACACCCAAAGTGACAGAGTGAGTGTGTGTGTGTGTGTCCGGGTTATCTTTCTGGCCGGTTACTCGGGAACAATCCCGCCTTTAAAATACTTGTAATCAAATGAAAACAACAATTTTTGAAAGTAGTTTGATACTACCATACCAACAAAGCTAAAGAGAAAGCTAATAATAATAATAATACCATATCAATAAGGATATCGTTGTATCACAGCATTTAGAACCAAGAGTGATGGTCCAGGCTTCGCATCATGACTATTTTATCAAAGCAATGTTTTCTGAACAGTTTCGCTAGCTATCAAGGGAAATTTGTGTCGAAGCTTTCTTTCAGCCATCTGACTGGCAGTGCACATAGGCCTGTCACAATAACTAATTTGGCTTGATTAATTGTCCCAGTAATTGTTGCTCATGGAGCATTGAAACTGCATTCCTAGATGAATAAATTGGAAAGCGATGCAAACTTTAAAGGAGAAGAGACTTCATATAAAGTAAAATGTGCGTCGCTATGCATTTTTAGGTCATCATGTTACATTTTAACAGCACTCCAGCATATATGGCAAGTTAGTAAACATACTCACAACAGGTTTAATTAAAGATATACATTAATGTGAGGTAGTTTTTTTTGTCAGATTGGTTCTTTTTTCTAAATTCTTAAAGTTAAAAGTAAAACGTAGATAAACCACGTACTACTTTTCGACACGCCTATTTCTTAGGCTGAAAGATGTTATTTTTAAACAGTAAGACAGGGGAGCTGAGGAGGCATATGAATGCACCAATATATATATATATATACAGTATAAAAAAATAAAAATAAATCCAGAACATGCAACAGGGACCTCTGCATGTCACTTTGATTAATCCCATTCCCAGATATTATGAAGGCTGCTTTAAAACCACAAAATAACCAAACGTGACTCCAACATGTGGAGACGACGAGAGCTGAGGAGAGAATTGTGACACATTACTCTCAGAGGGGAAGTGGGTAATTTCTGTTTCAGCACACCCTCTGATGCCTTGTCAGGGGAGGAATAGATATGACTTTTTCAGACGGCGGGTTTCAAATTGAGATGGCGGTGCGTCGCGTGAGAGGGGATACCAATGATTCATCTTCAGACAGGCCTCTTTCTTCAGAGTTGTTCTCGTCAGTGTGGGCTTTATTTTACCGCCATCTGATGACAGGTAGGGGAGTGATGAGCCAGAGCACCTGGGACGGCCGCGGGGCCGATAAAACACTTGGGCTTGGAAGCCGTGATTGGGTGTCTTGATGGATGTTCTGTCATCTGTTGCGCCTTACTCGATGACACGAGTGCAATCTGGGCCGCGCGGCACCTGTTGACGGAGCCGGAGAAGCCAGAGAAAACGCAGACGACTGTGTTAAAGCGCAAGAGATAGAGTAACAGAAGCAAAAAGCCTCGGCGGCATCTCTGCTTGGCAAAGACGGAAGGGCTCGGGACCTACGCGTGATCTGAATCGGAGATCTTTAACTTCAAAGCTTCTTTAGGAAATTCTGTGACGTTCGCAGCAAGTCAAAGTTTACTTTTATTTAACCTTAAATAAAGGTTTTAATAAATGTGCTGTGGTGTGTGCCTTTTAAGCGCCTCACAGTTTTTGGCAGGAATCTGACACCGTACATGAAGCAGTGAAGTGAGCCTTTATTTTAGACATCACAAATTCACATTTGCACTGTCCTCTGTACTTCCATTTGGGTTTCTACCGCCGTCTTAAAACAGACGTAGATATCAACCGAGCTGCACCATTTGTAGCCAAATGGGAAATTCAACTGCAGTAGCCAGCCTCCAACCCAAAGAGGGCAGCACTAAGACAGTTTAAGGCCAAATATTACAAGATTAAACACCTTAATGTCACAATTTGCACAGCATCAAATTATAGCACCTTAAAGCTCAATTTATACAGCTTCTGGCCACAAACAAAAAAGCAGATTTTGGGTTTAGTTACTGAGATTGAGATTTCTGATCAAAATTCACATCCAGCCAAAGTAAAATTGTCCAATTCCAGGCACCAGTCAATTTCTCCATGTCGCTCTTTGCTACACGTGGACAAAGTTACAAACATCATGCTCCGGCCGACCAGAGAATGTCACAAAAACAAGCAAGTATCTTATAGACAAGCACAGACATGCCCACCCACCTTGGAGGCAGAGGCGGAGTCCACGGTGGAGGAGGTGATGGCGGTGGAGGCCTCACTCACAGTGGTGCTGGAGAGCTGCTCAGCCGTGAATCTGGACATCATGCGAGGACCCTGCAACCTGCACACACACACACACAAAGGAACGAGTGTCAGACTGCTCTGCCCCGGAAATAGACAGCTGATTAATTGTGCCACAGTCACACTTTTGGTTTACTGGAATGTCGTCGGTCTGCTTAACAAATCTACAAGTGCTCCACAAAATTCACGCTCTATTCAAATTTCTAGGTTGTAAAAGCCGTCCCTCCACGGCTAGTCGACAAGCAGCAGTCAGTTCTCCTAGTGTGGAAGCAAAAGCAGCTGCCAGTTTGAAGATCTGGGTAGAACAGGCTGCCAACCTCTCACACTTAAAGCGACCCGACGCCAGGATGTGTCACACTTTCAAGTTAAACCCACACACACCTTGAATGGCAACGAATGGAATCTTTCCAATGAATCCATTTCCTTTTTTGTACCGACACATTAGTGTAAATAAATTGCCTCAAGCAGCTGGCGGATAACAGGAAGCGGTTGAATAGACTGTAAAGTAAGATACAATAGCGCACAAAGCAGCAGGTTGTGGTAGCATATGTAGCGTTATATGCTAAGCTAAAGCTAATCTAGCCTTGAGACTGCAGAGAAAAGAAGAGGCTAAAGACTGCTTGAAAGGCTTTACAGAACAGACAAACAATGAAACACTGGATTATTGTCTGCTTAGGAGAAAAAGGAACCAAAGTTGGTAGATCCAGAATTCAGGGGTTTTTTTTTACCCCTCCAGGGGGTCTTTTGTGGGCTCTAGTGTCCCTTAAATGACAGTAGGCTGACAGGAAACGGGGAAGGACAGGGGGGAAGACATGCGGCAAATATCATCGGGTCTGGGAGTCGAACCCGCGACGGCCGCGTCAAGGATTCAAGGCCTCCAAATATGGGTCACGCTAACCACTACGCCACCACGGCACGCCCCCAGAATTCAGTTTTTATGCTGCAACAAACTTCCAGAAAACTGCAAAACTGCCAAAACACTGAGAAGCTTTAATTTAAAAAAAACAAAACAAAAAAGAAAACTACTTTAGATTCATAACTGCTGAAATATTGATCAATTTATTTGTTGTATATTTCCTTGATGATGCCATTTGACAAAATGTAATGCATCTTAATTGGTTACTGTGTTATGGATTTATGGTGCAAAGTGCTTCGAACTGCCTTGTTGCTGAAATGTGGTATACAAATGAAACTTGACAAAGCTTGACTTAAGGTGTGATGATAAACCATTGACCTCATCAGCATTGTAGTCATATCGCAGTGAGTGGATTGCAGTGAATATTTACGTAATCACTTAATTTACGTTGCATATTATTACTTGTCTCTTTTTTTTAAAAACAGTTTCCACTTTAACAACAAAGGAAATTTTTTGGTACATTTTCTGGTAAAAAAAATAATTAATAATTCATAATTCATAAAATTATGCTGATTCTGCCAGTATCAATGAAATGGTAAGGGGTGAGTACTTCCTACAGGCACTGCACTCAAAGCCTTCTCATTTTTCACCAACTGTGAAAAATGAAGTTAGATGTGATTTAGATCTTTGAAGGAGAAAAAATACGTTTTGAGTGGCAGTTAAATTTTCATCAACGGCCTTTGTTGTAGAAAAATCATATACCGGAGAAACATATAATTTTTCACCCAATTAAAAAGCACTGAAGCTTTTAAATGCCGTCTGCTAAAATCTGCAATGCCACTTCTTTTTATGAGTAAAGTTGTCAAAACAGGCAAAGAGATGTAAAAACCTGAGCAGCAGAACTGCAAAAACAAAAAGAGGCATATTTATCAGCCTAAGCTGATGTAAAGCTTCATTTGAGCAGCAATGTGTGTGAGGGTGGATCAAACTGTACAGATGCAAGCCACATCGTGTACCGGACAGTAAAAACGAGATGCTAATAGCTAAGTCTCAATAGATGTTTCTTTATGATGCGGACGCCCCCGAGTCGTGCTGCACAATGGCCCTACAATTCTTTCTCTATGATAAAAAGCAGGAAAAAACATTTTTGAAAACTAATGGCTGATACATTATGCCTCTGATAGTGATGGATCTGTTTCTTCATTCTCCATGTTCAGGTTTCAATTAGACATAGAAGACTCTCTCTCGCTTGCTCACAAATATGATTTGCATTGATCGATTATCCTTGTTTCATTAAAACAGATATTGGATATTCATGGATGCTCGCTAGAAATAATGCCACATAATGCAAGGTTTTTGGGTTTGAAGCCTTTTGATTTGATTTGAGGGTTTCCCTCAGTGCATTATAAGCCTGGCGGGCCACCAGGTTGGGCGTTTATTTTAAAGGGGCAGTATCATGTAAAATAAACTTTTATGAGCTTTATATCATGATACATTGTTATTCCCTCATCACTTTTAAACCCTTCCTGCCAAGTACAGCAGGAGGCTATGGAGGTGGGAGACGACTTCCTGTGGTAAAACAGATGAGACTTTAAATATCGGCATGGGGACGGCTGGCTGAGTGAGTCTGATTAGTTTGAAAAGCGAAAACAAATGGTTCTGCCACGCTGAACTCCATCACAGATTTTAATGTAATTAGGCAACGAAATGTTCCTCTCTCGGATAAATTCAGTATTACTTACACTTTCTAGTCCGAAATCTTGTCAGAACCTGGACTGTCTTATTATGCCTTCTAATTGGGAAACACTTATTGTGTAGGGTTTTAATTGTGCTTTTTCTCTTTAGCATCAGCTTCTGCCTCCAAATGCAAATCTGCTGCGTGCCGCAGTGTGGGAGGACATTGTCCGCTGTCAGGAGGATTTCATGCAAACTTTAAAAAAGGTCAAGAGCTGAAAAGTGTAAACGAGTTCCATTTTTTCTAATTTTTTTTCTAAGTTGAGTTCTTTGTGTAGTTGTTTTAAATGTCAGCGTTGAGTTGGCGGTTGGTAAAGCTTGTCCACTTGACAAAAACAGAACCGGGGTCGGTTGGAGGAATCAGAAAGCTCCTTGCATCATCGCCCGAGTCTGAACGCACTCGCTTGACTCGGTTCATCTTTACTGCGGTGCTAACGCACAGAGCCGCTAAACCGCTACACATAATCTAATTAAAGGACACAGACACAATTTATTTTTAAAAGTCTTTGGTCAAAGAGCAGTTCGGGTGTGGTAGCTTTGATTGGAGTGGTTTGATTCTGATTGCAGAGTCTGAGGAGGCAAAATTTAATTAGTTTAATTTACCTACTTTCTTTTCTTTCAAACTAATCTGACCTTTAAACATTAAGCTCAAGTAGGCTGAACTGGTGTACACAGTTTCAGACACGTGGTGTTTCTATTCAGCAGGAAATGGACCTGGAATTTAGATCAGAAAGATTAAATTAAAAATATAAATTGACAAAGCAATGTCCCTACAGGCTTTTACAGTAGAATTCTATTCATTTATTTGCAGTTTTAAAGCAGCAGCATGTAACTTTTAGAAAAATATGTTTTTTTTACGTATTTGTTAAAACGGTTACTATGTCGGGACAGCATGGTATGAGACAGCTATTATTGCTGTATGAAGAAATGAGCCACTCCCAAACAAGAGGAGCGTCAATCACTCTCATGTAGATGCTGCTAACTGTGCTAATGGCTGAGAAACAACTCACCGTTCTAGGAAAACTATTTATCTGTGTTCACCGCTGGCTATGCTAACTAGCATTAGCATTCACAACAGACTAAGTTGTGGTGAGCCAGCAGTAGCACAGCAGAGAGAAAGGGGAAGGGTCTGAGCAGCATGTAAATGAGTGTGATTGACAACGCTAAGACCCGCCTCCTGGCTGTGATTGGTGGTGGATTTCAGCAGCTAGAATTGGGTGAAGGCAGAGGAGCTCAATGTTTTCACAGATTACCTGTCTTATACTGTTACAACATAATGATAGTTTTAACAAATACAAAAAAATCATATTTTCTATAAAAGTTCCATACTGCACCTTTATGAATTAATAGCATACTTATGTTATTAGCCAACGTAAACAACTATAAACAGTACCTTAA